>NC_051181.1:8658854-8698430 GCF_013339695.2 Rhipicephalus sanguineus
CAGCTTCCCTATTATTTTTCTACCAGGTATCATGTGGATCCATCACAATGTCAGAAGATTTTCTGAGCAGTACTTAAATTGCAGATGGGGAACGCTGCAGTTTCATCATGATGTGTCACCAACTAGAACTGCATCGCTTGTCATTCGTTGGTTGTCAGGAAGTGGAATGTCAGAGTTTAGTTGCTCTACACCAAACAGTATGTTGTGAATAGTTTCAGTGAGTATGGATGCATGCTTCTATTTCAAACTAACATGCATGTCAACCGAGGTCGCAGCTTCTGCACACACCCCTCTGGAATCCTCACAGAGCTGAGCACTTCATCAATGTATCTTGTATGCCTGTGAATAGCTGACACCATCAGTTCTTTGCAGTGGCACAACAGTCATGACCAGGGGTTTGTAATTGAAAAGTGATAGAGCCCCCGGGTGCTGAAAATCTTTTGGACTTGGTCAGCACCTGAATTCATGCATGCTTCACCTTCGTGGCCCGTCGCAGTGGTCTAGTGGTTACGGTGCTCAACTGCTGGCCCGAACGTAGTGGGATTGAATCCCGGCTGCATATCAATGGAATGCAATGCTTAAGGCCCATCTGCTTAGATTAGGTGCATGTTAAAAAACCCAGGTGCTCAAAAATATCTGAAGTGCTCCACTACTGCATGCCTCGTATTCGTATCATGGTTTTTGGACATAAAACCCCCACATTTTTTATTAACCTATTTTTGCAACGTTCATTGTGAATTAATCACACTGTTACTGTTTATAAAGACTGCTTCAGTGTTAAACCAGTCAGTATTGTATAAATTTTGGCATTTTTTTGGGAGGCTGGATGTTTGATTGCCTTCCAAACAGTCAAGCAAACAGGAAAGAAAGCAGAACGAGCAGGGTTTTCCAGTGCATTTTGGGAAGGTGTGGCAATTTCCAATACTAAAGCATCCAGAACCTCTGGTTGTAATACTCATGCTTATAGGGGCACACACAGGCTTCAAAAAAAAGTTATTCGGTTAAACTTGTATAAATACAAAAAGTAACGCTAGCAGGAGCAAAAGTAGTCAATGCAATTCCATACAACCATTAGCAGAAATTATAAATACACTATATAATATATACCTACATAAAAATCAGTACATATATACATAAAAAAAGAAATAGTGCAAACACATCTAAAAATTGGATAGGAAATGGGTGCAGAAGGGCTGCACTAGAAATCCAATTTTACATAATCATGTTCTAGAAAGGCACCAGGAGAAATTTCGCCTGCTACTTTAAGTTTTTTGCTGGCAGCAGCACTGTGCCTTGACTTTGTTTCTTGTGGTTTTTGTTTACAAATGGAATGTGCCAATGTAGCCTTGTGTGGCAGAATATTTTAAGAAATTTCTCAGTGCAGCAACTAAACAGAAAATAGCTTGCCGGATGGGCATCCTTCTCCACCAGATTTTGGCACACATTGGAAAAATGTGCACAATAGTTGATTTCAGGTCTGAAGGCCGAATCTAATTCCTTTATGTAATTCACAACATGATTCAGAGGTTACTGCAATGGAACCGAGGAGTTTCTCGGGCACCACCACTTTCCTTGAGTAGTGTAGTGCAAAGAATTGGTGTTGGCCATGGAGAGAGCCACCATCCGCTTCAAGGAGTGTTATCTCGCATGTGCACTCACTAGTCCTCAGTTCAAGAAGCTGTTCACAAGAGTACCAGCGACATTGGTACACAACATTTTCATACACCATGTCGGTGGCATCTTGTGAAGATGCCTGCAGATCAGATGAATCAGAGGCCCTGCTGCGTACTGTGGCGTGTGGTTGGCGTGCTGCTAGGTGACAACAATGCAGATGCACTCTCCAAGTTGTTGAGGAAAGCCATTGTTGTCACCTCACAGTTTCCTTGAGAAAGCTTGAAGAGCTTGCCAATCCAAATATGTTTTAGAGCCGCCACGAATTGGTACCATTTGGTGTCTCATTGCAGCCATGCTTTTGACGAATGATTCCAAAAAAGTTTTCTAGGGGATTCTTGCTGCAATCAACGTGTGAAAAGATGAGTAAATCAAAGTCCTCTTTTAAATCAGTCCACAGCAACAACAAGGCTTTGATTGTAATCTGCCAACCTTTAACAGTGCGTGGCTGCTTGTCCCGAGGACTACCAAAGTGCCATTGGGCAATCCAACTGATGCATGACTCAAGGGAAGCACGGTGTTCCGACCCATCAATCATTGCATACCGCAACTTATCGTCCTGATTTTTTAGGGTCGAACTGTTCAGGCTGTCAAAAATCTTATCCATTCTTTCTGTGAATTGAGCTGTAAATTTAGCATCAACAGGAAGCTCTTGAATGGCAATGAGAGTGAGGAGTGCCACAGAGACAGTCACAAAATACTTGTGTGGCATACTTCACTCTTATGTCAGCAAAGGGCATCTTGTACATATGTTGCTCTTTGAGCTTCCTTGCCAATCTTTTTTTTAGATGTTCAGTTGGTGTGTTAGAGGCGTGATTTGCGAGTATTTTGTAAAAGGTTTCAATGTACGCCCAGTCAACAACCTCGGAGCCAATCGTGAGCTTGTGTTTTCTCAAATTATTCCGCGTGCATTTTATCAGGTGTGGGATGTCAAACATGAAGTATAGTTTGCAGTTGTTGACAGTAAAACATGGTTCACGAAGAGAATGGATCAGCGTTCTTGACAGGCTGACATTGTTTGACCCTTGATCATAGATGACCACTTTTACCAAAAGACCTTTTTTTTTTCAAGCTGCATAATTACATCTGATAGCAGCTTGTGCATTGCAAGAGCTGACGTTGCATTGCAGGACACTGCAAAGCTACTGGCTGCATCTAAATTCTCGATATACCAGACACAGCCATTAGAACGGCTGCATTTGCCACACGAGAAGTCCTTGTGTTTCCATCATATGTGTAGCCAATCACTATTATCTTTTGATTGATCGTACATCAAATGTCTTTTCAAGGGTATTTCATCGAATAAAAGACAGCATGCTTTGTCTTGCAGAGGCCAAGCTTTAATGATTGATTCTATTGCATCCATGGCACCTGGAATGATACCAGGTGTCATTGGGATGTCTGCCAGCCAGCATCTGAGTGTCCGCACATCTGGCAAGTGAAGCATTTCTCTGAGGAAGCGGTAGGCCTTTGGAGAATTAAAGAACATATTGAGAGTGAATTGTTTCATCATTTTGGGAATGTACCAAGCCTGATTTGTGCTTTAAGCAGTTCAAAAAGGTCCTTTGACAAATCCGGTTCAAGCTTGTTTAAAACCTCCTGCTGCGTTACTCGCCTCGCCTCGTCCCTTTTTTTCATCTGACCGACTGCCTTGCGGTACCTTTCACTTCGTGAGTGAAATGTTAGCAGCTTCTTTCTGGTGCGAAGGGTGTGCACAGAACTGCGTTTTCTTCGCCCACGTTTTGGCGTTTCTTGCAACTGCTCCGCGCTGCTGCCCTCCTTGGAAAATTGGAGGCCGCTCGGACCAGGCTCAGCTGAAAAAAAAAAGACATGGAAGAATGCGAAGGTATAGGCTTTCATCAGTCTTGTAGAGAAAGAAAAAACGCCAGGCCTGCGCTGAAACCGCAGCACAGTCACAGCGAAAGCTGGAAGAGCGGCGTTTATAGAGCCCGTTCTAAGCTCTCTTGGGGCTACAATACAAGTACACTAGAAAGGTACCCACTACGCCATAAATCACAATTTTTGTGAAGTTGGGAAGCACCTACTAAGCCATTATTCGTCTTTCTGCGGAGAAACGAGGTACCAGCTACACGTCTGTAAGGCATTATGTGCACTTTGTTGACGCGACGACTGATGACGAAGAATTATGGCTCAGCCCTTTGTAATGGGTTGGAAGCTTTAAACGGCCCCACCAGTTATGTAATTTGCATTGGGTGACGCCCGGTTGCTATTTCCATCTCCCGTCATGCTGTATAACATACGTTGACGTGGGAGAGAGACGGGGGGGGGGCGAAGAACTTTACTGAGACCCCGAGGAAATTGATCATGCGCTTATGGGCTTCCTTGGCAACCAATACAAGTGCACTTACGAGGAACCCACTACGATATAAATCATTGTAATTTTTTAGAAGTAGGGCAGCAGGCACTGTGCCATTTTTCGTCATTCTACGGAGAGCCGTGGTACCTGCTAAACGCATGTAAGGCATTATGCGCACTTTGTTGATGCTCTGCCTCATGACGACGAAGAATTATGGCAGAGCCTTTGTAATGGGTTGGAAGCATTCAACAACCTACTCGTTTCGCAATTCGTATTGTGTGACGCCTCGTTACAGAATTCGCGTTGTGCGACGCTTGGTGCTTATTTTACTCTTCTACCACGCTATATTGCATATGCTAATGTGGTTCCTTCCCGACATGAAGCCTGTATAGGACCTTTTTGCGAAGCAGTTTCAAGCACCGGCATGGCTCAGAGGTTGAATACTGGGCTCACACGCTGAGGGCCCAGGTTCGAACCTCGTTCCATCCTGGAATTTTTTCTTATTTCGTTTTTTTTCTTATTTCGAGCGATACTGGTTACGGACACCGGCGGCGGCGGCGGCGGCGGCGGCGGACAACTACGGCGCCAAAAACGGCCGGTGAAATGATCTCATAACAGCTTTCGCTGTAAAAAATCACGATTAAGCTATCAGGGCCTAATCACAGGGCTACTAATATACGGACGACTATGTGCTGCCACGCCATTTTTCATTGGAAGCAATATGTATTCTGCGACTGAGACAGGTATCATAATTGATTTTTACATTCCAAGCATTTTATCTTCAAAGAATCATCCATGATCAAGGAAATATCACAAAGCATTGCAAAAATGAACATTTCATGAAATGCTGAACAGAGGCGACGACATTTACAAAGTGGAGGATTTTGAATTATTCATCTCAAAAATCTCTGGGCTACATAAGCCACATTTACATGAATGCACACCTTGATTGTGCATGATATTCCGCTGGCCTATCTCGCAGATCTACACTCATCACAACAAATCGGACAGCACAATTTTCAGTGTGAACCATGTAGGTCCAACAGCACCCACCTTATATTTGAAATATAAATAATTGCGTGAACTAAGTCACTGGTTGCAGGCCCTTAACTATATGCATGGTTTTGTCAACATTATAGGTTGTGACAATATTACACAGGCTTAGGTGTCCATATCTATGTACCAGGAAAACATCAAGACTACTGGTCCATACTTCCTTATGCAGATGCAGGATGTGTACTTTGCAATAATTCTCTCTCTCACTTTTTGCACTTACCATCACTTGGTGAAACCTATGACGGTGGTGTGGGCCTTCTTGTGGGTGTGCTTGGTGAAGCGGCTGTTGAAAAATAAATAAATATGATATAAAAGGCTGGCAAGCAGGTATTTTAATAACCTCACTTTGCATTGCACGTGTGAATACTGAGCAACAGACTTATGGAGCAATTTTCAGATGTGCCTGAGGAAAACTACTCAGTGTTTTCATCTCTATGGAATGAGCTCAACAAAGAAAGCACTGAGTCTATGCATTGATGTGGAAAAAGAAAAGATATCTATACCACGCAACAAAGCTTTCTTGCAGGGAGGTTGGTTTGTTGTGAACTTATTACAAGCTCCACAAACACTACAGGAATAAGGACGGAAACAGGACAGAGTACAAACTATTTATACTGTGAGATGCCAAAAGCCATTTTCGCTGCTCTATCTCCCTGTTTCTTTATTTTGCGTTTGTGCAGCATGCTATCAGTTCATCCATACCATGTAAACAGTGCACTCAGACATTCTTACTGGAAAGCATGCAAAATGCTACTCTATGAGCGCAAGCTAACAACATTTTTTTCCCCTAGAGTACATTTCCTGTATTTAAGGTTTACGTACAGCAATTGTTCTCATAGCACTGGTAATTGAAAAAGAGCTGTGGCATTTCTATACTGTTCTGATTTCAGAGAACAGTCTGCTCGAGTGTGCAGGTGTAGAATACAAAATAGTACTGCTGTTTGTTTTTATTTTTTGCAAGCTATTCGTGCAGTGTTACAGTGGCACCACCAATCAAATATTCTGTACCCTTTCATTCCAAGCAGTGGTGAAACAGATCCTTGTTCGGTACACCGTGGCGTAACTAGGGTGGGGCAGGGGGGTACAAGTGCCCCGGGCGCCACTTGGGAGGGGGCGCCGAGCTGAGTCCGCCCGACATGCGCTCGGGGAATTCCTGAGGACACAAACGGGGCGCTAGCGCCCCGCGCCTCGTGGAAACAGGGCGACCTTTCTCGCCTTCCCCTTCCTCGCCTTCTCCCCTGGTACCACCCGTGAGGCTAGAGACTCCTTTGACTACTTCCGACATTCAATTTGTCGGCGCTTTGCGTAAGCAGCACTGCCCCTTTTTTCGTCTGGTCCAGCGTATCTTCTGTCTTGAAATTGTTCTTGCGCTGTATTCTGTAGCCTTTGCATTAGCACGTCTCTGCGCCACGACTTCGGAATGCCTCTCGGTCTCCCCCCCCCCCTCCCTTTTTTTTTGCTCATATCCAAGCCCATGAAAAGCAATAAGATAAAAAGGTCGATGGAAGCTAGTTTCCATATAAGCATGATTTTAACCATGAACGTATACCTATCCAGGGTCGTTGCCGAAAACTTTTTTTCTGGGGTTCTGACTTCCCTTATAATCTGGCATGTTATTGTATATATGTGCATATACATGCATATACAAAATGTAATAGTATCGGGGCGGTGGGAGGTTGAATCTTCCAAACCTCCTTCGAGCTCGTCCGCCGCGGTGGTATAGCGGTTACGGTGCTCGGCTGCTGACCCGAAGGTCGTGGGTTCGATACCGGCCGCGGCGGTCGCATTTCGATGGAGGCGAAATGGTAGAGGCCCGTGTACTTAGATTTAGGTGCACGTTAAAGAACACCAGATGGTCGAAATTTCCGGAGCCCTCCACTACGGCGTCTCTCATAATCATATAGTGGTTTTGGGACGTAAAACCCCAGATATTATTATTACTCCTTCGAGCTTCGCCACGGAACTTGTCGCTTGAAATGTTCATTTTCTTCTGGCTCGGCCCAAACCACCTTGGTTCTTCCACACGCAATAACCGTACTGAAAATCGGAAAGGGAAAGCGCTGCCCACGGTCTTGTTGCTTAAGGGTTGCGATCGAGCAGCTCTTTACCAACTCATCAGACACACCGCGGCATCAGACATGTCAGTCTCCAAGCTTACGGCGAGCTTTCATGAGCAGACGTCGGGATGAAATAACGAAATAAAAAGAATTAAGTATGGGCTTTCCTGCAAGGTTTCTTTCTTGTCTTTTTCAAATCAGAAACTCGTTCACAGACTGCTTTCTGCCATTAAAGTGCGTCGCCCCTCCTCATTTTGATCTGTGTATCGGTGCCTTCCCCACGACATTTTCCCCGATCAGCGTGCGTAGGATGGGGTTGACTATGAGGAATAACGTCCCTGAAGTAATTCTTTAGAAGTCTTCGAGGTGTGGGCATCTTCACGTGAAGAGGGAGGTGTCATGTGTGAACTCATTGTCGCTCAACAAATTAACATTTGCGTTCCTAGTCTGCAGAGAAAGTCGCCTTCTCGGAAGTGCGTGCTGCAGACACGTGCGGAGGACTTCGGCTCATTGCCCCTTCTAAGCTACCTTTATCAGCCATGCGTCGTGATGTTCGTTATCCTTGAAGTAAAACCGTAAATGTGAAATTACAACCTACCCTGCTGCAGTCACCAGGGCACTTAGCTACTCATTGCGCAAGATGCGGATGTGATCCCATTTTTAACGAAACGCATACGTTGGCGCATTGCAGGTCTAAAAAAAACACGCGAAATCATGGAGGCATTTTTCATGTTTAAATCACACAATCACGTGAGCTCTGCATCTATTGCCCTCAGTGACGCAGCATTTAACTTTATTGACAACCGCCAGATTAGTTAGGAATACACATGCGGAGCATGGTAGCACCAAAATGACCTCATTCAATGAACAACAGGTTGCAATATAGTCCTTGTTATCTTCAGTGTTTTTTGTGTATATCTTTGACGTGCTTTTGCGAAAATAAACAGTTGAAAGTTTGCGCACCACTAGTCCTGTTCCTTGTTACGTTTCTCGTCTGTGCTTCATTCAGCGCATTTACATTGCTATAACTTTCCTCATTTACGCGAGAGCCTAATCCTGCCGCCCATGAGATCATCACGACGTCTGTTTAATTGTCACAGTGTTCAACGCATTCATGGTTCAACAAACGCCTTCAACAAATCATTTCTACCGACTGCCATATCGGATTGGAATGTACTTCCTGACGGTATTGTTAGTGAGGTAAACTGTGTGAAATTTAAAGATTTATTGTTACAGCACCACTGTCAGGAGGCCGAGTAGAAGACCTGTTCTTTGCGCGTTTATACCTGCCTTCCGATTTTCATGTTATGTTTTCTTGTTTTTCTTGCTTTTTTTCCCCTTACTGTATTTTTTTCGTTTTTCGAACAGTATGTCATGTAACCTTGTGACCCGTGGTTACCTATTGTTACCCTCCCCCCCTTATGTAATGCCCCATGAGGGGCCCTTAAGGGTAAATAAATGATGATGATGATGATCTATTTTCTGAACAAACTCAGCCGTGCTTGTGGCTTCTGGTGGTAGAACATTAAATGCTATGAATGCTTCTATAGCTAGTTAGACACTGTTGCTGAGCGCCTGAGAGGCCCACTTTACTTCTATATTACCAAATGCACTTTCGTAGATGTGCCCTCACTGAGTTTGGGTAGGTATTTTAGTTTCAGGTGATGTGCTGATTCATGCAAAGTCTTACCCAGGAAGCAACCTTATCACCAATAGAAATATCATGCTTCCTCAGATTATTCCTCATACATTTCAACAGGTGGGGGACGTCAAAAATGAAGGAAATCTTCTCTTTATCAGTAATAAAGAAAGGCCTGTCAGCGCTCACACCCAGTGTGCTTGCAATAACGCAATTGCTGCTACCCTGGTCACAAACCAATGCTTTGACAAAGAGGCCACATGCCTTTAGCTCAGTGATTAGCTTTTTCAATGACATTAAAAGGGGCCCTGTGCGAACTGTCCCCTCTCCTGTCAAAAAGCCTACTGGCTGTATCCATTATTTCTTCGCTATCCCAGAGACCAACACAAGTGCTGCAGTGTTCGCTGTGCCATTTGTTCTTTCTCTGGCATTATCAACATATCCATGTATGATGTCTTCCTTAGGGTCATACTGTAGATTTCTTTTTAATAAAATCTTGTCAAAAATCAGGCAGCAAGCTCTGTCTTGAATTTCCCATTTTTTTGCCTTTTCTTTGAATAACTCGAGAATCTGAGGCAGAACTCCTGTCTTTATATATATGGCCGACAGCCACGTCCTTCAGGACTTTACTGTGGGAAGGCTTAGTACTAGGGGTGTGCGAATATTCGAGTTTTGAATTCGAATCGAATACTACCTACTCGAATAATTCGACAGTACGAATATCTAAAACGCGACAAAGGCCAATGGTGCAACTTGGTGAAGGTGGGGAGGCTAAAACTAACCCTAACGTCGTTACAATAGGCCTTTCGTTAAAACTTTCACCGATTTCCTGGTTCGAAAATGAGCGCATGTTTACTTTAGAGGAGATTATGTTATTTCAGCACGTAAAAAAAAAAGAAACACAAGAAAAGTGGCAAGCCCTTCTCAACTTCGCTTCCGGACTTTTTGCATAGTTCGGTCGCACATGCCGCAAGGGCCGTAAAACATCCCGACTTTGGCCTGCGAAACCCTTGATGATTGGTTTCAAATGCGAAAATTTGTTCACGCTGTGCAGTCGCCACTGCCGCACTGACCACTCGTTCAGAAACTCCGTTTTATCAGAAACTCCCATCGTTTCGGCATGCAATTAAAACGCTGCTGTGAACGGGCGCCCGAAGATTTTCGGGCCCAGAGCACCCATGTCGATGGAGCACAATAACGTGACCATTGTCAGATGAGCCGTATATTGTACGGCCATAGGAAAAAAAAAGCTATCTACTGTACTACGCTCTATTACCCATTAGGAAGTTAAAAGTGGCACTGCTGACTAGAATGGCGGCTCTTCTATCAATATGGTTGCACGCCCATAAAAGCTGGAAAAAGAAAAAAAAAGACTACCGAACAAGCGCGTAAGCTGTCACCACGCCGTAGCTTCCTTGATTTTTTTTTTTGTCTTGCCGTAACTGGCGGTGGCACGCTTCGATACTATTCGATATTTTCGGCCACTATTTGGCACTATTCGATTCGAATTCGATTCGAGATGAAATTTCACTATTCCCACACCCCTACTAAGTACCTTTGATATATATTTATATGCCTCAGGGCTTGTAAAGTAAAGACTGGGGGCAAACTGTATAAGTTGCATCGGCCATCGTCTCCCATGTTTTTTCAGTGGTTGCAGATGCATTTGCACTCTTAGAATTTCCAAAAAGTCCTTCTTTAGGTACCTGCCTGCTTCAAGAAGAAGCTGCGCATGAGATGCAATTGGCCTCTTGGGCTTTTTAAGTCTTGCAACAATTTGATGGAGGTGGGAGTTTTGTCGCAGTAGCGCTGAAGCCTCTTCATAGAACGTGGAGTGAGCACCTTCCGGGTCCTGGTCCTGGCTCTTGGGGTTCCTGGAAAATCAAAAAGCCACATCACTAATGTTTATTTTATTTATTTATTTATTTACAGATACTGCAATCACCATTTGGTGATTTTAGCAGGGTGGTACATCAAGTTAGTTATGAACAATTGGCAAGTACAATGACATATAGTATATACATGTTATACAATGAATACAGGGAAAAAAATACTTCAACGGGCAAAAACATACAATAAAAATACAAGAATGCATTTAACAATCATGTACAGTAGTATGTGCTACGATTCAACTGATTAGTGCACTTTCTAATTTCGATGAAAACAATGCCAATGAGGGTGCTGAGACAATTGCATTAGTTAATTTATTCCACTCGACTATGGCGCGAGGAAAGAATGAATACTTAAAGCAATTATTGCGTGTGGGAAAGGGGGTTATGGTGAGGTCATGTCCCTGCCTGGTAGAGTAGCCAGAAGAAAAAGAAAAAATATCAGCTATGTCTACTTGATAATGGCCGTTAATCAGTTGATACAAAAACTTAAGCCTTGAGTTACGGTATCTTAATGACAAAGGTGAAAGTTGAGCTCTGGTTAATAGGTCCGTAACAGAAGTCCTTGAAAAATTATTGTAAATAAAACGCGCTGCTCGTTTTTGCACTTTTTCTAATTTGTTAATGTTAGTCTTAGTAAACGGATCCCATATAATGACGGCCTAAGTCTAAGCAAGAGCCTTTACACCTTACACTTTGGTTAAATGGTTTACTAAGTTTGGTCGACTAGAAACACGTGCATTTTGTATTTTAATGCAACGTATTATTACCTGGAATTTTGTGTGCATCCTTTACAAAATTTGCAAGCTATGCCCAAATTGAAATACCAGGTCAGGCTAGTGTAAAAGGCTAATTTGGTATTTTTGCATGTTATGACAACAAAATAAACACAGGCAAAATGTATTTTTTGTCACACAGCCACGTATATGACTGGCCAAAAGTAAGCACACTCCCAGTGGCAGATAGTAAAACGTTAAAACAAAAGTGCATTTATTTAATGAAAGCATCTATTTAATGTAATGAGCTGTATCATTAACCAGTTGTCGTGCCAATATTTATATACTGGGGACGCATGTGGGAATATTTCCTTTTTGTTTTGTAGAATGAAGACACACTTACTGGAATTACTATGTAATCTTGCATTAGTCTTGCTTCAATAAGAAGAAGAATACCTACTCTATGTAGTTGGTGTTGTTGGCAATGGCCCCTGTGCCCCCTGGGATGCTGGCTCTTTTGTTGGTGGAGAGATATTGAGGGGCACTGGAAAAGAATGCTGTATATCACCATACAAATTTAAGCAGGAGCAATAGCATTGTCCTTTATTTTTGGAAAGCTCCCACTTACTGGTCTCACGCCTTGATGCTGACAGCTCTGGAGAGAAGCCGGGGAAATCTTGGTATTCTGAAAGTACACATCATTACATTAATTCTATATCCGCTTTAGAAAAAAATACATCAGATGAAATACACACTTTCAATCAAGTAAACAATGAAACTTACCATCTATGAAAGCAGTGAGACGATGCTTCGACACTTGTAACATAAGAAATATTATTCGCGAAACCACTGCCGTTACAGGGTGGAAGGTACAAAATACTCATCAGGCAAAATTTGTCACAAAATTTATATTTTATAGTAATCGTGACACCAAAAAAAAAAAAGATAAGAGTTTGTGAACAATCTCGACGGTCCCAAACACACACACCCCTACATTCTGGCGAGATGGGTCTCAGATCTCAGTATCGGTGGAGGGGTATGAGACCCCCAGAGGCCGCATTAACTTTAAGCCCCTTTGACTTTAAGCACTGCTGATAATAATCTAAATGTTTAACACAATCTAATCAGTCATGGAGAACCCCAAAGCACTTAAAGGTTTCCTTTCACCTAATGCCATTACCATTACATTCAATAATTACCGCTGTTCGCGCCACTCGCGGATATAAAATCTCTTTTAAAAAAACTTGTGCTCGATTATTAGAAGAAACGCTGCACGCATAGCCACTTCAAATTGCCTAGGCGTCCTATTGCATATCACGCGCAATCCCTTTACGTACAGTACACCGAAATCACAAACCAGACGTGTCGCGTGTGCAAGTTACACGGCAGTGCAAAGCTGAACCAACTCGCCCAAGCAGCCGTTTTAGCAAAGCTGACACTGAACAATATGTGGTTTATGTATTCGTCATTATAGCAATATATTAGTTGATGTCAAAACTATGTCAAAGAAACGACGATGGACCGTTGAACAAGAGCATAACTGACGCGCCGGTTTACCTGTTTACGGTGCGGAATCAATAGATCGACTCCATGAAAGCTTCAAACGTAGCCCTCGATCTCGATCGCTGCGGCATTCCTAAATTCGCCGGTAAACTGAGTGAGATACTATTGCTGTAAAGATTAAACGACGTCTGCGAAATGAAGCGAAAGGTGCTTCCGCATTTACGTTGCCGCCGAACAATTTGAACGCCAACGGCCACGGAAGAGATCGATACAAATTGGATTTTGGTCCAGTTCGCCATCACTCAAGCCTTAAAACGTTGACACTTCAATTAAAAAGCAGCTATACACATATGTAATAACTCCCTAGTTGTCTAAAGCAAAATAACATGTTTGAATAATTCATTGGCTTGCGCAAAACAATTTATTAAAGTGGAAAATTTGGATGGTTCAGCGCCCCTAGCAGGGAAAATGCAAATTAAGATAACCGACCGCTAAAAGAGGAGTTAGTAGCTCCACTCTGCGCGCATATCGATGGAACTCGCCGTGGTCGATTTTTTCGCCCTCTGCGGCGATCGCTAGAACTTGAGACTTTCCGGGGCCTGCCATAACTAGCGATTTTGAGAGGTGACGCCGCGTCGAGCCACAAACTGCAGCCCGCCAATTAATTTTAACTTATTATCGTAACCATTTCTCAAACAGACAGCTGCAGCAACGAATGGCAGCAAGAAAATTCGCTGTTCATTCAGCAGTTTCATAACGGTCAACGACAGTCAAATCAAAACTTTGTGATCATCTTGCGAAATATATAACAGTGAACGTATAAATACCTGTAGTCAGCAGGGATTCTGAAGAAGTGTTCGCCTTCATTCCTTGAGGAATCGCACCACTTCGCGCCGCAATAAAGGTGCGACATCGCTGCTCCTCGCTGCAGTGGTAAAGTTTGCGTTTCTATGCGCTTTCGTGCTCGCGCGTCGTCTGCTTGTGCGCTGCGCAGGCGTGATGGCGGCGGCACCTAGCGGAGCCACGCACAGTCATGTTTACAAAACTTCTTTAAAACTTTGCCTTGTAATACTCGCGGCTGGTTATAGTTTAGTGCAGAAGCACGTTTTTGTTTACTACTGTGTACTACCGTGGCCGCGCTATTTTATTTTTATTAGGCTTACTGAGGCCTTCAAGTCAACGTTTAGGTTCGCTGCAATCGTTTCGACGGTAGCGACGCCTCATGGCCCGGACGCCAAACTGCCATCATGCCTCGGGCCTGGTTATGGCTTTCAATGCATGGGCCCTATGGGGAGCTTTTCCTCTAGAGTCAGTATATTAACTCTTATGATCTCGGGTGATGCTCCGACGGGCGATCGTAGCGGCGGCGCTGTAGTCACTTTGTACTTAGAGTTACTGTATATAACTCTATTTGTACTGAAGTTGTGGAGAGCGTCAGCATTTGGCGTGCGCGCGTCGCAGCCTACGAAAGCGTGTAATTGCGCGCTTTGAGCGTGTTTAATGCATTACTCAGCTTTAATCGGTGCTTCAACGCGTGCTACGAGTGAATATGCAGGCGTGCCAAAATTGTGCCGAGATATTCCCTGTTTTTGGAGCCTGCCGACCCCCAAAGAAGGCTACAATCAGATTTTGCGCACATGCACCTAGCTGCTCACTGATTGCTGTGCGGTTTGCAAGCAACACTTCGAGCCGCGCTACACCATAAGTCACTACGGACACCGACTACGAAGAAACAACCAACCAGCGACCAAAGCCTACAGTTCTTCTGCCGGCAGTCTCTACGATATCCAGAGCATTGATCCTTATATGAGCTCCAATGCGCTCGACTGTTTCATGAGTAACCTGAGTAGAAATAGCACTACCACCGCATTTATATTAGTGACGGCTGAGTTCTGCCAGTTTTGAGCTGTTTCTTTAATGCCGAAAAGCTATCTTGTTTCAACAGCGTGCTTCCGCGGTTACTATGCATCGGTTATGCGACCTCTCAGATCTTAAAATACCAGGAAGCCGCCGAGCCGAAGGCGCTCGTGCAGCTCCGAGACACAAACTTCATGCATTAGGGCTTATTTCAAGAATACTAAAATGCGCAGATGTAAATATAGCCCGTTAGTTATTCTGCCTAAATAGACCGATCTCACCAGGTGATCTGCGCATGCGCGAGTTTCCGACAGCGGCACTGCCGCCATCTTAGTTGGAGCACTCTGAGCGCTGCTGGTGCGGTTGCTTGCTGCGTGCTTCAGGTATATTGTCGTTTGGCATGAATCCTCGGCACAGAAGACAATTGAACGCTGTGTTAAACTGTGTCCGTACCTCTCATGTATGTTATTTTACTTCAGGTTACACTGCATATCCCAGCTTTAAGAGAAAAAAAAAAGAGCAGTAGACAACGTTTACATGTGACCAGGTCGGTCTCGTCGTGTTGATGGGCGCGCGTCGCTTCGCTGAATAAGTATTAGTTAAAAAAAAATAAAGACGAGAAATCATGTTCCTGTCGTCACGAGAGCAAAAATATTTAGTTAACGTCAACACGCGAGCGATACAAGTTGCAGTGTGCGGAAAATAACTTGCCCAAACGTAGAGCTCACCGCGACTACGAAGACGGGAAAAAAACAAACCGATGGGACGAAAAAAAAAAAGCTTTTTGCGCTGCTTTTTTGTTCAAGCAGTACTTTCAATGTACGTACACTGTGTTGTCAGCGCAGGACTTCGAGCACAGTGATGCGTTAAACGTGAATGAATATGAGACGGTCGCCGTCAAGTAGGTTAGAAGCGCGCCCGCGGGGCGACGACTGGCCGCATGCCGTTTGCAAAAGTTTAACGTCACGGAAATCTTGTGAACGGCAAAATATTTCCTGCTGCACAAGGGATGGATGAGTCAGTAAAAGGTTTTGGTGACACACACAATGTGGCGGATGAGCAGTAGCCCGCTCAGGCCGGCGGCGGCAGCCTCAGCTGATTGCTCGGAGCCGATATCGTCGCTAGGCCTATACTGCTTCGAAGCTGCAGTGTATAGGTATGTATACGTACGTTAAGAGCCGCCTACGCTTATATAAGCTAAGCTTTGCTACCGCTCTTGCTGCTTTACACTGCGTTCGCGATAATATCACATTTTGAAAATAATAGGGAAATCCCGGCGGCGAAGTTGGCTGCGATGCCGGCACGGTCGAATTTTCGCCGTGCACTCCATGGCGCGAGCTGTAAACATAAGTTTGGCTTGTATCACAGGTATCGTTCACGCTAGACACTTCACAGTCGTGATCGCTTTTGATGAGAGGTCGGTTTAGGTGTCGCTATATATTTAAGCGATCTCTGTTTTGCCCGGAAAACACGTTGTATCCAACCTGTCGCCGCTGGCGGCGATCGCCCCGACGAGGGGATCGAGCACACGTTGTATGAAGTTTTGCTGTCGCTGATCGGCACATCAGTAGCGCAGAAAGCTTGTTATGACGCAATAGATTGTTGCTAAATTACCATGCATTCTACACACGGAATTCACAAACACGGTGAACAATACGTTGAAAGTGCGCGGTAGTTGCCGCTGTCCGACTTCGTTGACTGTCGCACACATTCCTGTCGGAGCTTTACATCCTTTGAAAACACGTACAATCCGAGTCCTTTTGCTTCAGGTTGCTGTTGTAACATCTCAGCTTGCAGCACGTGAACCCAACCATCGCGATTCATCCAAATACGTCCCCTAAAGCTCGATAATGCAGCTCGCCGATGCACCAGCTACATGCAGCTGAACGTACCGAGTACTCTAAGTACCGGCATGCACTGCGGCAGCGGTGGCGTAGTGCAACTCGCGGTGAGATCGGTCTATTCACTACAACCAGTTCTCCTTTTCAATGGACAGCTTATATTGCAGTTTTCCTGATCTTCTATCGACGCCATGGCAAAAACTTCTTTTTGACAATGTTTTGTATTATAATTTCATTGCTTTATCTGTCAAGTGTCAAAAGTGAAGCCAGAAGGGGCGGCGGTGCTCTACGCTTTGCGATGTTATGTTTTTATATATGTGTGCATATATATTTATATGCAAAAATACGGACAGTAAAGTCTCACCTCCTCACCCGGCGCCAATAGTAATATCCGTGCAACGCCCCTTAGGACGACCGTTATTTGTACCGGTCGAGTTACCTTTGATTACCAATACCTTTGAGCCCTCGTAATGTCGAAAAAGTCACATTTACACAGCGCATTTGTAAAAATACGCACCGTACACACCAACGGATATAGATACTTTGGTACACAGCATCCCCAAAGCGCGGTAAATGTTCAGCGTGCTTTCGGCAGGATATCAGCACAGAGTTTTCTGAGCACAGTTAAATTCCAATAGAGCAGCTAAGTTACGCTGAATAAACTAGACGTCGAATCACCACCAGAAGAAAGCATTAAGACAGAAGAAATTAGAATAAGGCACGCCCTTTCTGTTTCCTCTGTCTCTTTCTTCCGGCGGTCGTTCGGCGTCTAGTTAATTGAGAGTAATGTACTAACTAGCCCAGCAATGAGTTCGGCTCAATTACACCGAGTTCGTGAAGCGTGACGGTCGGTATCAGCCCGTTTTCATTTTTACATTTTGCGTACCCTCCAGCAGTCACTTCGGCTACAAGAACTAATTTGCAGTATCTCTCAAAGGCATATATGGAGCAAGCATCCATTAAAAGCTTTGAAGTTTCGTCCATCAAGGCTTGCGACGACAAGTCCTACGCTTAATAATGATAGACACGCAACGAAAGCCGCATCAGTAATATTGCCGATTAGCCGGGTGCTGCCGACGCGCCCAGCAGTTCTTGCGCGCGGCGCAGCGCGCCTTCAGTACCGAGCGACTGCAGCGCCGCCGCTACGGTCGACGCGGAAGGCATCAGGCGGCGAGGCGCGTTCACGCCACTCGACAGTTCTGGTACACTCTACCTAAAGGTTGCCGTTCGAGATTGCGAAAATACGAGCGCCACCCGGAGTGGAAAACTGGAACTGCGCCGTCCTATCCACGCCGATGATCCAGGCGGCCGTGTCCTATCTCTCACGGCGAAAAGGGGGCGTTTCTTAATTGTCCCGCGCCCATGTATGCTACGGCCTACGGTGTCCCAAAGGCCGCTTTTACCACCGTAGTTTGTTTCAGCGAAACCCTTGCAAGCTTCAGCGAAACAGACGCATGAATGAATTCGTGCCGTCATCACAAATCGTGCTCGTGCTGTGCTGAGTGGTGTCGAAAATCTTCGCGCCACACTGGCAATAAATTCTTTCGGATGCCGGCGGACGAAAGGTACGATCTGTGAACTTGTGTATAGTTATTACTGTTTTTGTTTTGTCTTCGTATAGACCGTATATGCACTGACTTGACACCTATAGTTATTAGCATGCGGTGCACTTTTGTATGTGACTAAAAACGTAAAATATTCAAGTTGTGTTTTTACTCTATGAATTACAGGCAATAAAACATTCAAACAAACTCTGCTCTTTATTCTTGTCTAATAAATGTAAAAATAATATGTGGGCTTTAACGACCCAAAACCACGATATGATTATGTGAGACGCCGCAGTGGAAGGCTCCGGAAATTTCGACCACCTGGGGTTTAAAAGGGTATGGGCTTGAGCTTGTTGGTAAGACTTCATGGGTTCGAAAGAGCGCGTAAAGTACGAGGACACAGAAAGCACCAAACAGGACCAGGCGCTGATCCTTAAAAGAACCTGGGGTTCGTTAAGAACCTGGGGTTCTTTAACGTGCACTTAAATCTAAGTATGCGGGACTCAAACATTTTCGCCTCCATCGAAAATGCAGCCGCCGCGGCCGGGACTCGTTCCCGCGACCTTTGGGTCAGCAGTCGAGTGCCATTACCACTAGACCACCGTGGCGGGGCGTCAACTAAATGTGTACACGTAAGCAAAAACAGTCTTACTAAGAATAAGTGGTGCAAAAAAAGGTGGATGGGCAAACCATCAATCAGAACGCAACGATTGCAATTTCGATCATGTGGCGGGTTACGCAACAGGAAGAAGGTCACGCGCTCGCCATTTGAATACCTTCCACTCGCTCAATTTCGCTTGCTTGTGCATTCCAATTGAATTTGGCGCTAAATCGCCCGCCCCCCCCCCCGCCACTCGGATCCTCAGTCATTATCAAGATGGCGTTCGCCAGTGGCGACATTTGTTTTCGTGGCCGCTACAGGGAGCGACCGCAGCGCCGCCATTCGGTAGAGCCTTAAACGCCCTTTTAGGGGCGAAGCTCCTTAGGGTGTGGGTCGTTCCCTCCTCTGTAGTAGTATGTAGCCACCTCGCCCGATCGGCAACGGCGCGAGAATCCTGCCGTACGAGAGTTAAATCACACTAAAAGACATACTTTGCGGGTTATATACTCTAGTGAGCTTTCAACTTTTCGTCTTAATGTACATGATAAAGAAATTAGTTCTACGAAAAACGCAAAGCACCTTGAGCAAGATGTCTGGTTTTGGGTCGCTAAATGGGACCATGAGGCGATGCGAAGCCGGAGCACTTGCACGATCGCGTTCCGTCGGCTTTCGTTGGGCATGCTACCGACCTCGCGTCGTGGAACGCAAAGAGGAACGCTACGCGCGTCGTGTCTTCCCTCTAGCCTTGCCGTTAAAGGCCAATTCCGGCGATTTTTCGAGGTCGATGGATCTCAGTGAAATTCGCTGGGTACGTTCCTTTGCACGTTTCCGTCATTTATGCCAAATTACAGGCTTGAGACATGCGCAGATTGTTTGCAAATGAATTTTAAAGATTGTCTGCAAACGGCCTCCTGGCTTCCCACAATTATTGGCAACATTGCGTCTGTGACGTCAGTGTTGGCAAGGCGGCGGAAGTGACGCAGCCGAGGGGCACCGCTAACTTCGGCGCTTAGGCCGCTACAGCGAGCGTCTGCTGTGCACAAGGCGACAGACAGCGTTGGTTTGGCCGGCGCTTCGCTGGTCGTCCCGGCTGTCACAGTTTTCATACTCCGCGCCGGCGTGACCGGCATGCCTTGCACGACTTCCGGTTCGTTCGTAACAACGTCTACGTCATACGCAGACAGTACACTCGGTTGGGTTTCGGTTTCGGTGTTGCGCTTTTTTGCTTATTTACAATTATTCTCCAATTTGCCGAGTATTTCTGCTATCGGGCCCAAAACAGGAGCGTCTCAGGAACATAAAAGCACCATTACTTTGACATGGCCGAAAAATCGCCGGAGTTGGCCTTTAAGTCTCACAGGGCGAGCGGGGGAACGCGGTCGCTCTTGGCGCGCTTTCTCTTTCGCTCGAAAGCGGACACTTTCCCCGCATTTCAGCGATCACAAAGCGGTCATAATGAAGGGACCACGTAAACCAACAGTACAATAAAAGTTTGATGTTTAATATATATATACGGTGTTTCACACTCTTTATATGATGTACTGGGCGAATTTCACGGAAGAGTTTCACGTTAGAACGGTAAGGAACTGCGCGATTGACGGAACACAAGAAGAAGATGTATACAGGACAAGCGCAGACTAACAACTGAAATCAACGCACTTTACAAGAGTTTCACGGTTTACCGATGATTCCCTCCGGAGCTTTGCCCACTCATCATCATTCACCCCATGGATATGCTGAAATTTTTTAGGCACTTTTTCTCCCTGAAGACGGCCGCTGGCCTAGGTACTGAGGAGGAGAACGCCCCTAGCTCCACTTGTCCCTAGGCGGATCGGCAGCCATGACTCATGAGCCAGCAGGCATAGGCGTATCTACCGGAGGGGGGGGGGAAGGGGGGCGCTAGCCCCCCCACTGAGAAATGTAGGGGGGCGGAGCCCCCCCACTTTCGACAGTGGTCATTGTCGGCTGCAGACTGGGAAACTAACGTGTGAGGCAAAGTTTTACGTGAACGCAGCAATAACGTAATTACGTAAGAAAAATTTGTCCTACAATTCTGCTGTGACGACTGTCCTCCGTGTGTCATGACCACGCATTGTAGGCTCTCTGCGGCGCGGGCTGCCTATTCCACGCTTTCGCGCCTTGCGCTCGCGCATTGCAGAGGAGGTTACCGCTCAGCAGTGGCTCTATATGTAAGATTAGCGCAATCTGTCATGATTTTATTTTGTTCGGCCTGTCCTGAAATTTAGGTAATCGGCGTCGCAAATACGGGCGGTATATAAGATTACCGCAATCTGTCATGATTTTATTTTGTTCGGCTTGTCCTGAAATTTAGGTAATCGGCGTCGCAAATACGGGCGGTATATAACATTACAGCAATCTTTCATGATTTTATTTTGTTCGGCCTGTCCTGAAATTTAGGTAATCGGCGTCGCAAATACGGGCGGTATATAAGATTACAGCAATCTGTCATGATTTTATTTTGTTCGGCCTGTCCTGAAATTTAGGTAATCGGCGTCGCAAATACGGGCGGCATATAAGATTACAGCAATCTGTCATGATTTTATTTTGTTCAGCCTGTCCTGAAATTTAGGTAATCGGCGTCGCAAATACGGGCGGTATATAAGATTACCGCAATCTGTCATGATTTTATTTTGTTCGGCCTGTCCTGAAATTTAGGTAATCGGCGTCGCAAATACGGGCGGTATATAACATTACAGCAATCTTTCATGATTTTATTTTGTTCAGCCTGTCCTGAAATTTAGGTAATCGGCGTCGCAAATACGGGCGGTATATAAGATTACAGCAATCTGTCATGATTTTATTTTGTTCGGCCTGTCCTGAAATTTAGGTAATCGGCGTCGCAAATACGGGCGGCATATAAGATTACAGCAATCTGTCATGATTTTATTTTGTTCGGCCTGTCCTGAAATTTAGGTAATCGGCGTCGCAAATACGGGCGGTATATAACATTACAGCAATCTTTCATGATTTTATTTTGTTCGGCCTGTCCTGAAATTTAGGTAATCGGCGTCGCAAATACGGGCGGTATATAAGATTACCGCAATCTGTCATGATTTTATTTTGTTCGGCCTGTCCTGAAATTTAGGTAATCGGCGTCGCAAATACGGGCGGTATATTACATTACAGCAATCTTTCATGATTTTATTTTGTTCGGCCTGTCCTGAAATTTAGGTAATCGGCGTCGCAAATACGGGCGGTATATAAGATTACAGCAATCTGTCATGATTTTATTTTGTTCGGCCTGTCCTGAAATCTAGGTAATCGGCGTCGCAAATACGGGCGGTATATAAGATTACAGCAATCTGTCATGATTTTATTTTGTTCGTCCTGTCCTGAAATTTAGGTAAACGGCGTCGCAAATACGGGCGAGAACCAGTAATAGTTTTATAGCCCGATCAAACGCTCTCCTTTTTGGCAAATTTAGTTTCTTTCAAAACGAATATAATCGCCACTTGTGGAGAATTTCTTCTTGGCCTAGTTGGCATTGCTTACTATATGACGTACTGCCGCTAGAAACAAACATACACAGAAGAAAGACACCGCCGGCCATATGTCGTCCTGTTCGTGTCTCTCTTCTGTGCATGTTTTTTTCTAGCGGCAGTATGTCATACAGTAAGCATCGCCACTGCTTCATATTCAACTGCTGTGAGTTGATGAGGTGTGCAGAAGTGTCGAGTATTTTAGGTTGTGCCGATCCAGGAGAGCTATAAAAGATTCCACTTAGTCTCCGATTAGCCTGCTCACAAATTGTTTATCATATGACAGCCTGCAGCGATATCGGCGGTTGTAACAAGGCAGTGGACTCAGCACATTGAGAAGCCCAGCTTTCAAGTTTGACCTGTAGCTTGATCTACCTCACCAGGGAGATGATCAGCGTCCACGGTTTTCTGGGCTAAGAAGGCTACCCACCTGCAAAGGATTGTGTCTGTTCCTAGTAATGTTTATTTCTCTCTCTACCTCTCTGTCAGCAACGATGAGTTCGCAGAGAGTTGTATACGCGCAAAAACAGCTCAACGTCGTTATACTACAACTGAAAGTATCTGTTATACACATATGAATTCATCTCGCCCGCTGCTATAAGTAGCCGCCGCCAATGTGATTGATGGGCACCCTTCATGAATTACGTTCAGAATGAGACACTGTCTGGCTATTCCTCCCAAAAATGAGTATTGTTCAGCACAGTAATGCGCTCCTTATTGTGCACACCGAGAATTTTCGCAGACTTGTGACGTCGCGTAACAAGGAGGCGATTTTATGGCACACCGAAAATTTTTAACGAATAGCGAAGGACCAGTGTCGAACAATGCGCCGTATTTAAAATAGTTTGCCACAGTGGTAATTACGCGTGGATCACTTACGAGAAGGTGCTGTGAGCATCACACAGAAATTTTTACCAATCATTAACAGCTAACAACCTATACGGAAGGAAAACAATGCGGGGGTAGTTTAAACGTTATAATCGCCCACATTTTTTCAAAGAAAATTTGAGCTTACACAGCGCACTAGGCTATTTACTTGGAGTACCGGAGGGGAGGAGCAAATGGCCACTTCACCTCTTTCCCGTCCACCCCCACCCAAGCTGGGAAAAGTAGGAGGGCAAGGAACGACACCTAGTATATAAATTCATAGTCATTTATAATCTTATACTGTAACACAACCAGCTCAATGTGGTTTGCTAGTATTAATCGACTGAACTTGGTCTTCTTCTCAAGAAAGACTTTACATTAGAGGGCTCTAACAGTAAAGAAATTGGCACTCGGCTTTCCGGAAGACTTCTGCGAATACCTTGCTTTGTCAGCCACAGTTTTGTTTAATGAGGTGAGAATTTAAGGTATTGTGTCATAGCAGGTTCTTCACACTCACGGTATTTAAAACACCAAACTGAGACTGATGTTTGCAGGTGCAATGCTCAGATGAAGAAGAGGTTAAAGGTGGCCTTTTAAACTTCGCAGTAAAATTTCCAAAATGTTATTAAACATTGCTGTGTGTCACGGTACTGGCCGCGAGATCGAGCAGAGTCGGCACCTAGCGGCGAGCAGACGAAACCCCGTGGTGCGGATGCCTCCTTGCGTCGTCTGCTAGCCACACCGTGTTCGCATGTGCGAGTACGTCATGCACGTCCTCAGATTACAGCTTATTCCGTTCTGCTAGGACAGTATCAAATGCTTGTACTACACTATATACATAAGCATTTGGCCTTACGAGTCTTGTATGCACTCTAATAAGTGAGTGCATGCACGTGTCGGTATGGCGCTAGGTCTAACCGTCGTACAGTCCATTCGCCAAAATCATTGCAAAGGGGTGGGGGTACCACTTTGTCGTTCAAGCACAGCACAAAGTGCATTTGGCGTCGTCCTAAATGAAAGAAAAAGTACTAAATGGCGAGGTGTGAATGCAGAATTTTAGCGACACCACCTCGTGAAGTGTTGGCAATTTGGAAATCCCGTGATACCGCAAAGCATGAACTAGCGGCTGCAGACCGGTTAGCGGTAAAAAAAGACCTGAAGCCAAGCATTTCTATAGCAGTACGCGTGTTCATGCAAACAGAAAAGAAGAGTGCACAAAGTTCTGCTTCATCTAATTACGCAAGAATACAGGCTCTCTTTATTGTAGCCGCTAGAGCAAGAAGTCAATACTTAATTGGCTCAGTCGCGCAACACTATTTATATTGTGGTATAGACAAAATACACTTTAAACACGTGCAAAGGAAGCAAGAAAAAACATCGAGCACAGTGCAAAACACGAATGTGACCGAAGGCCAGTACCCCATTGATTGGCAGATTGCGCTTCTCTCACACGTAATAGGAACGTAAGGCCGGTTTCGTGCAATAATGTGGCAATGGAGAGCGTATAGATCACCATTAGGTTGCAGTCAAAGCGCTTTATTGGCCGACAATCGCCTCAAAGCGCCTACGGCGAAGCGCCGCTGCGTACATTTGTGTGCGCGCCGCCGACCAGCAGGCCAGCAGAGAACGCGCTTCGCGCCGGTGTCAACTCACGTCAAGGTAAGTTTTTGCATTCGCTGTCCTGCAGTGTTTTCTACCGGGCGACGGAGCAAATAAGTTAAGCAGGCCAGAACCTTCTGCCTGGTGTGCTGTGTTTGTGTGCCGTTCGCCTTCGAACTCTACCTTCGTGAATTTGCACCCCGTGTGAGCATCGGCTAGTCAGAGTATATGATTACACCACAGTACAAATGCTTAGCTCGAGCTCGGTTGTAGTCGAGGTGGAACTGCATTCAACAATTCATTATTTACGTGACGCTACGGCCTCAGTTCCGAAACTTGGTTTGGTGCAATTATGTTACTGCAGCTTCTGATGGGTGCAGCTATTTTGCTGTAGGGAGGCTTCAATGTAATAGAGTTACTGTTTTGTACATGTCCGTGTTGTTCTCTGCCATTTGATATGTCAGTGCAACTGTCTAGCGCTAATTGTACTATTTTTATTACGCACCTCTCTTCGCTGCAAGTGTGCTTCTTCACAGCCCTGTGCTTCTTCGCATCACGGGGCACAGGCATAACAATTGCAGCACGTTTGGTGTAATGCAGTCCTACCATCAATTTGTATAGGCAAGACAACACATAGGACAGTGCACATTGGAACTTTGTGCAAAGTTTAGTTATTCCCTGTGACCTTGGGTGCTGCTGACAAATGTCCCATTGTCTGGTTTGTGTAGAATGCTAAAATCATTTGCTGCATCAACCAAGGCAAAGCAGAACATTAAGCTGGAAATGGCCACCTCTCTGCATTACAAGCTCTGTGGAGTGGTGCTGTAAATTCTGCATTGCCAGATATTGTTGCGTTAGAATCTGACTACCTGCAAAATTTTGACTGGCACAAGCAGCCAGTTGCTGTATTTCTGTTAGACCAGCTGCACTATTATTACAGCTGTCGTTTCCCTTGGTTTTGTCCTAGCAAAGACGCCACCTGGTTCAAACAGCCCACGTACAACTGTGATTAAAGCTGTGCTTACTGGTAATAGCATGCACACATACACACTTTAATCACAATGGTTTACCTTTAGATGCGACAGATTTCAAAGAACACTGACTGCAACGGTTGATATCACTTCGTTTAGAAACTTGCTCAAAGCACATATCATTCTGGTGTAAAGCAGCTTGCACAGTTGCAAGAAAGTGGGCAGTTACCATTACAATTTGCAGTGTTTCACTACTTCATTCTTTAAGGGGCTCCTGAGCCACTTTTCCAAGTAATCATCGAATGACCTCAGTATCGGGTCTCGCGAATCGATTGCCGCAAAAATTTCTTGAATTCGTCAAGAACGAATAGAGTTGCAGGGATTTGTCGCACGCTTTCAGTGCTTCCCCTCTTCTCTCAGCTTGCTCGAAGGTACACATGGAGGGATGGCATAGAGGAAAGAATTCACGTCATGAGCTTGAGCATGCGTGATGAAACACGATTGCTCTCTGCTGTCATTCCTATGCATGAGTGTGGCTACTATAGAGCACAGGGCCAGCGTGTGTCAGCACCCGGTGGCAAGAAACGCATCTCATCCAAATGCCGCTCTTTATTTATGTGGGATATTGGCGTACTATTTCAACGTCAAACAGCAGGTGCCGACAGCTGCGAAGAGAGTGAGCACAGCCCCCTGCATGAAAAGAGGGTGCCTGTGAAAATGGCAACTTCACGCTCCACTTCTAATCTCTCCTTGTTGCGCATGACTGCAAGCTTGGCTGAGCTTTTCATAGCGGTGTCTGCTTTCCCCAGGATGTGTTTTCTGAGCGAAGAAACCGCGGGAACTCAACACAAGGGCAAAGAAGACACAGCGCTTGTTCGTGCTTTCTTTTGTTTTTGTGTCAAGTTCACGCTGCAACCAGTTGTTTCTAATGATCTACCAACTTTCCAACTCTTGTTGGCTATGTTTTCTCACCAATACTACATTTTTTCACCAAGCCTGACAGGTGATTCACGACCCTTTATAACAACTTTTTCATGAGCAGAGTATCCCTTAAAGCTTCATGCAACATTAAAGAAAAAAAAATTGTAGAATCGGCCCACATTAGTAAACACAAAAAAGTGAAAAATTACATTTATTTAAATTTTTCATGTCTTTCCACTACTTTCTTTTCCTATGTGCAATTTTCAACTTTAGAAGGCACCTGATTATTGTTGTATACACGCTCTACATTTCAAAATTCTAAATGTGCATGGTGTGGCTGCACTATAATTAACATGCATAAAATATACAGCTGTATTCTTACCAGGAAATGGCTATATTTTCACACTGAGCTGAGGCATCTGCATATTTAAGTAAGTGTTGCAATACTTTATTGGATGGCTGTGCATTCGGGCATATGCGGCTGGCGGTTATCACAATCTTTGTATACAGGGAAAACTTGAGCGGTCATGCTTTATATCGTATAGATCTTCGACTAAGATTTTCTTGCTTGTCACTTTTTTCAGTATCGAAACTTTGCAGTATTCATGTGGCTTTTTTTTTTTTGGCGAACCGACCTGTTACTACAAAATGTACTAATATGATGAAGGTCTTCAAACTTAGGTTACGTCTTGATTGTTGCCAGAAGAAATAATTTACTCTAGTAATCAGAGTGGAGTGTCTGGCAATCCTACGCAATCTTTACTGCTTGGGTGGTACTTTGTATGTGTACACAATGACCTGCAGTGATGTTTTCAGCCTTGCTAACATGAAAGCAGTAAAACAAGCTGGCCACATTTACAGCAGTATACAACTTATCCTGAAACAAGCAAATAACAGTGGTACCACTACCTGAAGCAGTGACACTTAGGTTGTATCACAGCCTGTGCCCCAGTGCTGGGCAGTATCGAATATACATGTATCTTAGATACTTGTTGGACATCTTGTATCTGTATCGCGATACGTCTCGCGAGACGTGTATCAGTATCTGTATTTCCGATACATTCATTAATGTATCGTGTATCTTAAGATAGAAGATACTCCATCGGACACCCCGCGCAAAACAATAAACGTTGGCTAAACTCAGCTTCCCCAAGCTGATACTGCTGCCACTGAGCCACACGGATAAAACTAAACGCAGAGACATTCACTGATCTTTCCGCCAGAGTTCTCTAGCGAAGGCAGCCGACGAGGTCTCCGCGTCCCTATTGGTGGAGCGGAGTCACATGGTGACACTCGCGCCGTCTCGACAAAAATCAAGCGCGCGGACGTCTACGCTTAACAAAACACGTTTGTGGGCTAGTTGGTGATCCATATTTTTCTTTTAAAAGAATTCTGCGCCAAACTTTAAACACAAGCACACAGAAGGTAATGACGGCACGGGCGCTGTACTCCAACTGAATTCATTGAAAATAGACATATGCTGCACACGACGCGGAAGATCCTGGGCGCGTGCGTATTCAAGGCAGAAGATAAAAAACGCAAACTGCTTACAATTGCCTATCTAGTAATCTGTATTCGCTTGCGCGCAAGGAAACAGAAGTGGTGCTGACAAATATATCACCCCTTTTCTTGATAAAAAAAAGGTTCCGAAAGCTCACGAGCTAATCTCTCCTTACTTCTAGCTGGAGTGTTTATGTCCTGAAGTTGTGGCTCACAACTTCCGCCGTTAACATTGCAGGAGCGACAATGGGCCAGTAGGTTCATGAAGGAAAAGGAAAACGTCTACGTCATGTTGACCTTTTGGTTTAATTATTTTTTTCTTTTTATTAGTGACATTGCCGTGACGCTTGCTGTGCTGTGTACTCCGATGCGTGCGGCGTCTTTCGCGCAAATTTTGATGCCGCTGTAATAATAAATATATCTGGGATTTAACGCCCCAAAACCTCGATATCATTATGAGAGACGCCGTAGTGAAGGGCTCCGGAAATTTCGACCACCTGGGGTTCTTTAACGTGCACCTAAATATAAGTAGTAGAATGGAAAGTTGGGCTAGTTGGAATGCATTCATGATTGATGCAGCGCTAAAGACGACGACTCAGACTAAAGTCTTTGAAAGAAGCCTAACACATCTCATCTAGCATCGCATTGTAGTACTTGTGGCTGTTCTACGGTCTTCGTAGATGCGGAAGTCCTGTCTAGGCACAGTAGCAAAATAACCCGTGAAGTTATCGAGGCCTTTCACATTAAAAGGATGGGAGACGCATGCGTGAGCCATCCGTCCGATTTTCTTGACAGACAAGGAGTTGCATATCTGCTTGGCTCATGCATTATCAAGTGACTTGTTTTAACTTGTTCTTAAGAATGTTCAATGATTAGCTTTACTGTTTTACTTATGCGCATGCCTGCTATGCCCTGTTTTGTATTTCCCGTTTTGTTTTCAAAATAAATCTTTCAGTTGCGAGACAGCGCCCGTCCTGTGCACTCTGTGCTCCTTTAGTCTGAGTCTTCGTCTTTAGCGCTGCATCAATCATAAATATAAGTACACGGGCCTCAAACATTTTCGCCTCCATCGAAAATGCAGCCGCCGCGGCCCGGATTTGATCCCGCGACCTTCGGGTCAGCAGTCGAGCGCCGTAACCACTAGAATACCGTGGCAGGGCTGATGCCGCTATAGAGTCGTTATAAAACATTCTCTTGCTTAATGCTTCGTTCGATGTTTGGAGAATGCAAGAATGGGGTTGCTCTGCTTATCGTGACTTTCACACATCAGCGATCTGAAGGATCTCGTGGATACAATTTTACTTGCATATTCTATGAGATTGACTTATTCGCAAACGTGATTCTAACAACTATCGCACCAACGGTACCGATGCTAGATGTAATAAAAGAAACAGACCATATCTTGGCGTGCCTAACTTTTAAATGCGAAGCATTTCTTAGCGAACTTTTGCGACTTTGAGCATATCTATCTATCTATCTATCTATCTATCTATCTATCTATCTATCTATCTATCTATCTAGCTATCTATCTTCTATCTATCTATCTATCTATCTATCTATCTATCTATCTATCTATCTACTCTATCTATCTATCTATCTATCTATCTATTCTATCTATCTATCTATCTATCTAATCTATCTATTCTATCTATCTATCTATCTATCTGATTCTAGCCGCCTACGACTTTGTGCTCTCAGGTCGCTTGGTTCATCGAATGTGCACCAAAATTCGTATGGCATAACATGACTGTATGACGAAATAAATGACAAGTCATAACATGAAATTCATGACACGCATGTCATGTACAGCATGATTTACATGCTACGCTCATGGTGCGCTGGCGCCCGTTTCGCTAGTTTGATATACACCAAATTGGTATCTTGCGACGTGACTGTGTGACGAACATAAATAACACGAGTGAACATGAAAATAATGACACGCATGTCATGTACAGCATGACTTACGTCCACGCTCATGGGGCGCTGGCGGCGGTTTTCGCTAGATTGATCTACCCCGGAATGGTATCGCGCGACGTGACTGTGTAACGAACATAAATAACACGAGTTAACATGAAAATCATGACACGCATGTCATGTACAGCATGACTTACGTGCCACGCTCATGGGGCGCTGGCGGCGGTTTCGCTAGATTTATATACACCAAAATTGGTATCTTGTGACGTGACTGTAACGAACATAAACACATGAGTTAACATCACAATCATGACTCGCATGTCATGCACAGCATGACTTACGTGCCACGCTCATGGGGCGCTGGCGGCGGCTTCGCTAGCTTGATCTACCCCGAAATTGGTATTGCGCGACCGTGACTATGTGACGAACATAATAACACGAGTAACATGAAAATAATGACATGCATGTCATGTACAGCATGACTTACGTGCCACGATCATGGCGCGCTGGCGGCCGTTTCGCTAGCTTGATCTACCCCGAAATTGGTATTGCCGCGACGTGACTATGTGACGAACATAATAACACGAGTTAACATGAAAATAATGACATGCATGTCATGTACAGCATGGACTTACGTGCCACGATCATGGCGCGCTGGCGGCCGTTCGCTAGCTTGATCTACCCCGAAATTGGTATCGCGCGACGTGACTGTGTAACGAAACATAAATAACACGAGTTAACATGAAAATCATGACACGCATGTCATGTACAGCATGACTTACGTGCCACGCTCATGGGGCGCTGGCGGCCGTTTCGCTAGCTTGATCTACCCCGAAATTGTTATTGCGCGACGTGACTATGTGACGAACATAATAACACGAGTTAACATGAAAATAATGACACGAATGTCATGTACAGCATGACTTACGTCCACGATCATGGGGCGCTGGCGGCCGTTTCGCTAGCTTCATCTACCCCGAAATTGGTATCGCGCGACGTGACTGTGTAACGAACATAAATAACACGAGTTAACATGAAATCATGACACGCATGTCATGTACAGCATGACTTACGTGCCACGCTCATGGGCGCTGGCGGCCATTTCGCTAGCTTGATCTACCCCGAAATTGGTATCGCGCGACGTGACTGTGTGGCGAACATAAAAACACGAGTTAACATGAAAATAATGACACGCATGTCACGTACAGCATGACTTACGTGCCACGCTCATGGGGCGCTGGCGGCGGCTTCGCTAGCTTGATCTACCCCGAAATGGTATTGCGCGACGTGACTATGTGACGAACATAATAACACGAAGTTAACATGAAAATAATGACATGCATGTCATGTACAGCATGACTTACGTGCCCACGATCATGCGCGCTGGCGGCCCGTTTCCGCTAGCTTGATCTACCCGAAATTGGTATTGCCGCGACGTGACTATGTGACGAACATAATAACACGAGTTTAACATGAAAATAATGACATGCATGTCCCATGTACGCATGACCTTAACGTCCCCGCTCATGGGGCGCTGGCGGCGGTTTCGCTAGCTTGATCTACCCCGAAATTGGTATCGCGCGGCGTGACTGTGTAACGAACATAAATAACACGAGTTAACATGAAAATCATGACACGCATGTCATGTACAGCATGACTTACGTGCCACGCTCATGGGGCGCTGGCGGCCATTTCGCTAGCTTGCTCTACCCCGAAATTGGTATTGCGCGACGTGACTGTGTGGCGAACATAAAAACACAAGTTAACATGAACATCATGACACGCATGTCACGTACAGCATGACTTAAGTGCCACGCTCATGGGGCGCTGGCGGCCGTTTCGCTAGCTTGATCTACCCCGAAATTGGTATCGCGCGACGTGACTGTGTAACGAACATAAATAACACGAGTTAACATGAAAATCATGACACGCATGTCACGTACAGCATGACTTACGTGCCACGCTCATGGGGCGCTGGCGGCCGTTTCGCTAGCTTGATCTACCCCGAAATTGGTATTGCGCGACGTGACTATGTGACGAACATAAAAACACAAGTTAACATGAAAATCATGACACGCATGTCACGTACAGCATGACTTACGTGCCACGCTCATGGGGCGCTGGCGGCCGTTTCGCTAGCTTGATCTACCCCGGAATTGGTATTGCGCGACGTGACTATGTGACGAACATAATAACACGAGTTAACATGAAAATAATGACACGCATGTCATGTACAGCATGACTTACGTCCACGCTCATGGGGCGCTGGCGGCGGTTTCGCTAGCTTGATCTACCCCGAAATTGGTATCGCGCGACGTGACTGTGTAACGAACATAAATAACACGAGTTAACATGAAAATCATGACACGCATGTCATGTACAGCATGACTTACGTGCCACGCTCATGGGGCGCTGGCGGCCATTTCGCTAGCTTGCTCTACCCCGAAATTGGTATTGCGCGACGTGACTGTGTGGCGAACATAATAACACGAGTTAACATGAAAATAATGACATGCATGTCATGTACAGCATGACTTACGTGCCACGATCATGACGCGCTGGCGGCCGTTTCGCTAGCTTGATATACACCAAAATTGGTATCTTGCGACGTGACCGTGTGAGGAACATAAATAACACGAGTTAACATGAAAGTCATGACACGTATGTCATGTACAGCATGACTTGCGTGCCACGCTCATGGGGCGCTGGCGGCCGTTTCTCTAGCTTGATCAACCCCGAAGTTGGTATTGCGCGACGTTACTGTGTGACGAACATAAATAATAGGAGTTAACATGAAAACCATGTCACGCATTTTCCTCAATGACATACAAGACGATGTATGCAGCTCTTTGCTGGCTGCTTCGCATTACATCGATTCCCACAATGCGTGGGATCTGCCGGCTTTTTTCTTTCCTCTATCTATATTCAAATACTTTTTCAAATTATTGGTGCTCTCTCAGCTGTCCTTCTTTTGAATGACACACGTTACTTAGGTCTCCCTACTCTTTACCCTCTGCTTAAATCAATATGTTTTTGTAACGTGCTGCCGAAATGCGCTCTCGACTTTATTCTTACTTTTAACTGTGTGCGACATTTCTACTCCTGTTTGATTATTTACATTCCACTCGAGTTTATTGCGATGTAAAAGCGATGTTGAGGACAGGTATATAGTAATACGGGGGTGCCTGGAGTATGCAGTAACACAAATTCTACTTACTACTTCGTAAAACTGCGAGATTTAGTTTCAGTTTAATAACGGAAATCATTATGAACTCTTTCAAGATGTTAGAAAGAAGATTCGAGAAGCATTGTTATACCAAATGCGGCGTCTTTTTTTCATGAGCGGCACAGAAGGTGTTAGTCACAATTTCCTAGTCAATCAGTTTCTAATGTCTAGCCTTGGCAGGTAAGTGGACGATAATTAGTGCCTAATTGTGATAGCCATTACGTGTTCAGCCTGTGCCGTGTTTCTATCATTATTCAATGTGATTGTCTGGTAACCGCCTTTCTATTTTACTTGGATATATATTTGTTTTTCTTTTTTAGGTGTCAATTTTTTTTCTGCTAATATTCACCATATTATGGGAGCTGTAAGTGGCAATAGTGTGAATAGCGGCGGTGTCCTGCGACGCTTTGTGCAACTATACAATACGTCTGAGGCGTTTCTAGGTGGCACTTGTATGTTATGTCGTAGAAGAAGAAATGTTAAAACATTGCACGTTAGTTTGCACTTTAGTGAGTATGTCGCGAACGAGCATTTTACGCCAGCAGATAATTAAAATATGAAAGTCAGTGTAGTTTTATGTATTCTGCGTATACACGATGCGTCACAAAAATGTCGCTACCAGCGTTGTTGCTGCTGTACATCTGTCCGGTGATCCGGTGTTGCGGATATGGTAATGCTTTTAGGGAGAAGGCACAAAACACCGGTATTTGCGCCATCGTGTGGATGCTTCTTATTGAAGTTATTTTAGTTAGATGGCAAACCCTAGCTGGTCGGCAAGCAGAGCAGCGACTCCCGTCAACTACGAAAGCCACAAGCAGAAAGCACTGACAGCACAGTGTACTAACAGCTGCCACGTTAAGCACCTAAAACAACCCAAATAAGTTGTTCGGAATGAAACTATTATACTTCGAGCAAGAAATACAAATCTTATGAGATACTAACAGACATGTCGTTCAAATGACGCAAAGATGATCGCAGTTAAAAAATTTTAAATGAAAACATTTCTGTGAATGGACATTTGATGCTACAATATAGATGGTGATCATAATTAAGCTTTATCGTTTTCTTAAAATTCCCCACGGGGAGGTACGTGAAGACCACCTTTCCAAAGGAGTTACGACACAAAGTGAGATAATTATCGCTGACACCCACCGAATTAATAATATAACATTGCACAGTGATCCATTTTGTGACTGCAGTAAGTGGGCATGCATGTATGTATTGAAAAGTTGAGTAAGTAGTGTTTTTACGCACTTCCACTTGCAGAAATTCTTCTAACATGCCCGTGCACCTAGATGTCCGGCCGCTAAATTTAATTGCGGTTCACATGATTACGCACGCAAGGCAGTATACAGACTGGCGCAAAGCAACGCTCTGAAGTCCCGCAGACGTTTCGTGTGGCGTTTAGGCAATGACGGTTACCCTTTATTACCAGCGGGCAATATCCAGGAATGACTACGCGCCACATCATGCAGAAACATGCATGCTTAATCATTTGAACCGCAATTAAACTTTGCAGCTGGATAATTGGGATCAGAGAAATGCTAGATTTTTTCAAGTTGATCTGCGTAGAAAAGCGACTGTTTCTAACTTTTCTATACAAACATGCCCGCTTAGTGCAGCAAATAAAAAGTCCATCGTTGCATAATAACTGGGCGGCTTGCAGCGAAAATTAACCTCTCACTTTGTGTCCCCCTGACCACACAACCTATTTGCAGATGGGGCATTGTAAGGAAATCATCAAGGGTAAATTTGATCACCCTGTATAGATCTATGATGAAAAAATTTGCGAATGTATCGAAGTATCTTAAGATACAATTGCAAAGTATCGTATCGGATACAATTAATGCAGCAGTATCTTGTATCTGTATTTCAAATACTTCTTGCCCAAGTGTGTTGTATCGTATCGCGATAAAATTTGAAAGTATCTTTGCCCAGCCCTGCTGTGCCCTATACTGCTACATCAAAGACTCATCTAGCCTGCACAGACGTCACTACTGTCATTGTACCTCGAGGTGGCTAACTTCTTTTTAGTACCGTGTCATCGTAACTCCGCTCATTCTCATTCTTTACTGGTTTGAAAACATTTTGCGGTCATAGGTTCATGAGGCAATAAACTGATAAGCCATATATGATTACTTGGAAAAGTGTTTCAGGAACACTTTAACACACACTGTGTGTTCTAGCATGCTGCTGTTACCAAGGCTGATGCACAACATGGTTTTCACTCTAAAAGACAGGGCATGCAAACACGGACACAAGAAACAAGTCAAGACACCATAAACGCCGACTAACAACTGCAAAGGCGCACAATGGCGGAAAAAAAAGAAGGCATGAAAACTATCTGCACATGCTGATGCAATAGACGAACTTATCAATCCAGCACGTGCGGGGATATACGTGAAAGATAACTGTCAAGGCACTTGATTTTTTCTTTATGCAAGTTAATAGACGGTTAGCTCATGTTTGGTGGCTTAGTTCATGCATGCGCTACCACTATTATCGATATGCCATGCCTCGATCATTAGATGAGTTTCTTCATTTATATGGCTGTACAAAACTGCATATTTATCGAATTTTGGCATGAACTTGCACTCTCGACAATGTAAAGATAGATTAGAAGGTGAGCCTCCACTTACCATATTTTATGTTCCAATAATCTCTGGTTACACAGCGGCCCGTCTGTCCCTACGTAAAGCAGCCGTAGCTAAAGGAAACCTTATAAACCACACCTGTACAGCAATCAGTGAATTTGTTGGTGTGTTTTACGAAACAAATGTTATTCCGCATCTTGCCTATTACTCGCTCATTCTTTCTCTGCACAGTGCACAAATATAACCCAGCTTATTGGCAGCCGTAAAAACAACATTAACGCCGTATCTACTTCCCACTTTCTTTAGCCTGTGAGAAATGCAATGAATGTAAGGAATACCTACGACATGTTCTTTTTCTCATTGCTTTCTGCAACCATGCTCGGACTTAACATAACGGACTTCTTTAAACATTCAGCGATAGTGGCCGCCCTGTCTTTGCACGCCCTGTATTTTAGAATGAATACTTACCAACTAGCTCAGCTCTCTGTTATTCTAAATATGGTTTTATTTCACAACCCTGGGGAATGTCTTGGAGTGCTTGTTCTGATTACAGACTGAAATGTTGCTAATCTTGTGGGTCCTTATTTCTTCTTGGGCACCTTGTGCACTTGTTTCAGCACATGTGCTAGGTCAATACAAATTTGAGTCAGGATATGCACTTTGAACGATGTCTTCAAATAAACAACAAAAGCGAGCTTTCCACATTGTAACTTTTATTGGCATTTCAGAAGCAACACAGCAAGATGACCAAAGGATGTACCACTTCAAGATGGAAATGGCTGTGTTCAAAGATATTTTAGAGATGTACAACAAGGAAGATATTAGGATTCTCGTTGCATCAATATATGCGATCTGCAATAGCAATGTCCATAACTTAACGGGCACTTTCACGTAGAGAGAGCCTTCCTGATTACAGCACTTATTCGCAAAATTCTTGCAGCAATATGTTCACATAGTAAAGTGCGCTTTATCTCTCCATCAGAAATTTTGGACCACGAGGTTGTTTACTGCCGCTTGAAGAACACCAAGCTATGAAAGCCCTCCAACCCATAGACAATAAACAAGAGTAAGGTAGCCAACATAAGAAGGTGCAATATGGACGAGATGAAACATGACTCCAAAGAACAGAAGGCTAAAAGCAGTGAAGAGAAAATTGGGCCCAGGCAAAACCAGGTGTATGCACTTAGAGAAAGGCAAGGCAATTTCACTACCAATATGTATAAGGTAGTCAAAGCAGCCATGTGTTCTACAGCAGATCAGCCAGGAAACAATGGTAGTAATAATAGTAGTAATAGTCCAGAGGAATCTCACCAGCAATGGCAGATGAAAGAACGAAAACTTCTTGTTAGAAGAACTGGCTCGTATCTGTTCGTGTTAAAACCGCTTCATGCACAAAAAACACACCCCTAGAGAAGATTGTGCCAGGAGCAAAGACAATTGATGGAAGTTTTTTACATAAGAAAGCAAGACAGTGTGTGTGTTAGTGATACGTCAGTAGTGTTATATAAGGCCGAGAAAAAGTTTATTGAGCGTGTGTTGTATCACCTCTGATGTTCAAATGGATGTTTGTTGCGCAGGCGCGAATTGATGGTACATATGTGTGTGCGGTTTCTGGGAATTAAAGCAGCTGTGAGTGGTGTTCCAGTCATCTTCTTCTTCGTGGGTGTGCGTCTTCTTTTTTGTGTCTAAAGCAGCTTTAACATGAAGGAAAGAAAGCCTTAGAGGGAATGCAGTGGGGCAAAGCAGCTGGTTATGATCGGGGGTGTTATTGTGGAGCGATTGCTATTAGTTTTCTTGTGCTCTTTGCCGCCATCAGCCGTCTGCATTGGTAAAAAAATGCAGCCCAGGAATTTTTCAGCAGTGCCAGACGGCTATGGTGAGGAAAGCATAAAAAAGTAATAACATTGTCTCTGCGATAACACGCCAGGTAACAGCAGCAGATGTGTTTAAAGAGGTGGGCACCACTGTTCTGAAAAACTGGCCAGTTTGTATATGCAATGACTCTTTACTGTGAGCGTACTGAATTCTTTGACGAATGTGAACATACCCTAATAATGATGTATGATATACAGTTTTATGTACTTATAAGCTTGTTGTCAATGTCTTGTATTAATTTAATTTTTTTTGTTTTTTGGTACAATTAACCTTATGTACCTATTTGTAATTTTGTATCCAATAATCATGTGAAAGGGGTCATTGTATGGTCTCGTACCAAGGGACCCTCTTCTGTGTATCCCTATTGTTGTAATTATGCCTTTGCAAATAAATGTTTGACTGAAAAGGGGCATCAAGAATTGAAAAAATTACAAGCCGATCAGCTTACTCATAACTGCCAAGGCATTTACAAAAGTAATAGCTAATAGAATTTGGACCACCTTAGAATTCAATCAACCAAATGAGTAAGCAGGAATTTCATACAGGCTACTCAACAATATACATATTAGCACTGTCGAAGATGTTATGTATAAATGCATGGAATATAACCAACCCCTATATATAACCTTCACAAATATGAGAACGCATTTGAGTCAGTTGAAACCTCACCAGTTGTGCAGGCATTGCAGAATTGATGGTACACAACTGTATACAAAAATACTGGCTAAACTATAGCTTGCTGAGCCATAGGAGTACATATGTGGAGTTTATTACACTGTTATAAAGTGGACAGTCAACACTGCCACGTCAACTCTGTTAGACAACCGTTGATGTAAAACTTTGATTCACGATCTATACGGTGTAGCTGCGGCATGGTGGTCATTGCAGCACATTTGTCTGCTACAGTAAAACCGCCAATTATAAATGGTATATCTTTCTCTTGTCTAACCCATACAGGGAGGTCTTATAAAACTTCCAGTGTCTATTTTCCATGCTCCTGGGATGGTATAGACCAGGGGTCCCAAACACGCGGGCTGGACCTTTTCGCTAGCGGCATAAGTCCTTTGCCCGAACTTTTTTTTCTTAATAGTCTTTTAGGCAAGCTACGGTAAGGCAGTACGGTAGCGGTACTCCCTTTTCTGCTCTTAAGCCGCTCCCAGTTCAGGTGACTGTGCGTCCTCCAAACGACAGATTCCTCGTTAACAATGCGTAGGCTGACAGGCAACAATGAGGCGTGGACAACCGCACAGTGAGTTTTTGAAAAAGCTTTTGTGGTGTTTGGGGTGCTTTCACCGGCAAAAGCACAACGAGCGGGAAAGGAGGAAGCGCTACCATACAGCCTTACCGTATTTCCGTAACTTGCTAAAAGACTCTAATAAGTATGTTTATGAGCTACAGAGACGCGACTGGTTTTAAGCACTTTTTTTTTTTCATGAGGCACCCCCATATGAGGTTGCAGTGAGCTGAAACATAACCATGGAACAAAATGTATATTTCAGTCATTATGGAGATCTCTCGAATCCTGCCGTCAAATCCCTCAAGAAATGACCCACATATGACATTTTGTTCAAGCTAATGTTCAAACTAACTAAATGGCACATACAAGAATGAAGCATCAAGTTGGCGATTTCACGTACGCAGCATACACAATAAACTGTCAGTGCGTGAATGTTATCAAAGCTTTTAAAATAATTTAAACTTTAGGCAAATGACATCTATGGTGACTTGTGCGTGCTGTCGGGAAGAGCCTTTTTTTTCTTATAAATATTAATAATCAAGTGGTGTCGTATCTACAGTTATCAGTCTCGTCGGTAAGCAATTTCCAGCTGCTTCGTTTTCATAATTCAAAACATTCATTGGATGGGACTAAAACATACAAGCCCTTCTTTTAGGGGCGTAGCTCCCTCTTAGTCTT
>NC_051181.1:8698530-8735108 GCF_013339695.2 Rhipicephalus sanguineus
CAGGCTCATTCAAAATAATGTTTTGCTATTAGGGCTACTCAGCTACTCGCTACACTTTTTTTCAACTGGACCGCTCAGACTCACTCGTACTCACGGCTGACCCAGCCTGAGTTGAGCGTGAGTGAGTCCGTTAGGGTAAAATCGAGTTTCTCGATCATGGTGCCATGCTCTTGTAACACCAATATCTCACATAATCTGTGTTCTACGATATGCCTGTTGTTCTTGTACCTTTCTACCCCTTGGTTTCTCATCGTAATCATTTTTATGAAATTCACACCTTCGTGATATTTATGACTCCTTCTCTCGTAGAAGAGTTTGCGGGGGCAGGTCATGGCCCCCCCCACAACTCGCGCCTCTGATAAATGGTGTGGTTGCATGAATTCTCGTGCTTTGACGTTGTGTGATTGACTTGAGTACGAGTAAAACCATATAAGCATACACCAATATAAGTATATAAGCCAATAAAGACTGATAGTATGCTGAGTAATGAAACCGAAAGTCGAGCTAGTTGGTCACAATCATCTTCCCCCCTCCCTCCCTCTGTGTCCTTCTTTTTTGCGTGTGGAGCTCTAAAAGTTGTGGTGTGCAAGTATCGCTAAATTTAAGCAAGATATAACATATGGTCGGCGTCACAGGTGGAGCTCACACAATCACTAAGGGTATATCATTGGTTGCTGATGAGGCTCACTCGGGTCACTTGGATATTTCCTCAAACAACAAAAACGGACTCATTCGGACTCGCACTAAATTTTCCTCAGCCCGACTCACTCGTACTCTTCACTCAAAATTACTCACCCAGACACGCGGCCCAATCTGAATCTGAGTGGTCCGCACAGTGAGTGTTGCCGACCTATGTTGTTAGTATATGCTTGTGCTTTCTTTCCTACCTTTGTCTGTGTTTTTTGCACAGTTTTCTCTGATAATTGAATACCAACTGGCCCGTGAGTCTATTCTTCTAAGCTATTATTAATGTGGAGCACCAGAAAGACTATTCACAAATGCTATTGCATTAGTGGTCTCCAGGATGATGGTATTCCTGTTAGTCACTCCGGTGATAGCATCAGTCTCATTTCATGGAAAAGCTGCTTTTTTATTGAAACTTTAGCTCATCTTCTGCTGACACTCGGTTGAAAACTGATATGGCTCAAATATTGATCTAACCTGCACAAAACTTGAAGTGGCAGATTAATGGAAGAAATTCTGAAAATACCATTTTTGAAAGATATTTTTCTCACAATTCTTGGTCTTTAAGAACCCATGTTGTCCCCCTTTAAGGGACCCTGCAACGCTTCCTGAAGCGAGAGAACACCTGCCAATCAGTAGCCAAGGCACCCTGAACATTTGAGCCAGATATCGTAGCACTGCACACAGTAGGGAATTTACGTTCACTTCAAGCGCTCTCTCCACTTGGCAGATGAAATCTTGCTAATATTCCTATTGTTTGCTTCGGTTAAATGGATAAAAGTGTGCGTTCTTATCTACAGCAAACAGTGTGCTGTTCGGCTTGTCCTCCTCCGAGGTGGCCACTGTGGGGCATGCGGCATACTGCACCCGTGCTATTTCAAGCATCATCTTAGTCTCGTATTGAGTCTGCTATGGCAGTACTTGCTTGCTCTCTGCTATGCACTTTGTGAGCTAGATGTCTAGATTGGTGCGTAGCGAAGTGAAGCTGCTTCAAAGTGCACTGTTAGCGTTTAGCTTTTCTCCATTGGTCAAGCTAATGCAGGAAGAAACCGGTGGATTCTTCCATAGCTCAACCATACCTCAGCACAAAAATAGTGCTTCCTGTACTCCATAGTTACTGTAGCCGCCACGAGATATGCTGGCATAGCTTTCTGCCCTCTGTTGTGTAGCTTTCGCACGCTCGTCGGGGCTAAAGGGAAAAGGTGCGCTCGGCAAAAATTGTCCGTGAGGGAAAAATTAAAAGATGCAAGTAAAATCGATCTTCAGTTTGAGTGAGAATAGAGTCCAGGCCTCCTTCTGCATGGCAAGCAGGCATTCTACCACAGAGCCACGTCAGTGCTTGAAACTGCTTCGGAAGAAAACGCTACACGAATGTCATATAGTGGGAGGAGTCTCCTTAACGCATGAATATTGTGTGGCAGAAGCATAGAATCAGACCAGGTGACAAAACATTTGAACTGCGCAGCAAATGGGGTTTCAAAGGCCCATCCATTACAAAGCGCTCGGACATATTTAATCATCATCAGTAGCAAAACCATCAATAGCTGCGTAGGATCGTGTGTTGCCTTACGGACGCATAGTGGGCCCTTCATTGATTCGCAAAAGGAAGAATTATGGCCATGTTACGGGCACAGATGTTCTTTCCCTTACAGCACCGTTGAGGCATCCACCGAGAACTGAAGCCAGGCTAGCAATTAAGAAGGTGATGCGCACGGGGCCCGATTATGCTACTGCGTTTTCTACTCTTGAAGGCGAAGTTCAAGCATCCTCCAAGTTTTTTTTTTGTGTGTGTGTGTTTAGAATTTGCACATGGCGCATAGTTAAGTGACTTTCCCATACTGCAAGTACTGCATATATATTCACGGGGGTTTACTATACGAGCATTGCGAGGCCCAGTAAGCATGCTGGCAGGCCTGCAGACCTATTTCGCACGTGGTTGTTACACCACTTGAACAAAAAACACAAAAGCAGGCATTTGTTTTTGTTTTTTAGTTTTGCAGTTCACAGAAAGTTGAAAAAATTGGATGGTGCTCTCTCCTCTATGTGTAATGCCAAGGGCCCTTAGGGTAAATACTAAATTGAGAAAATGTGAGTGAGTGACCACATTGCATACATGCTATGTTGATAAATGAGCAAGGTTACCATGCATGTTTCACAGGCACAGCAGGAGTCCCTCGAGTCCCAGCGGTCGACACTAGAAGCAGAGAAGGCACGGCTGGAGTCCCTAGTCTGCGAGCTCCGCGCGCAGGTGACTGCGCAGGAAGAGCAAATCAACGCGGCAGAGCAGGAGCGTCGCCAATTGCACAACACCCTGCAGGAGCTCAAGGTGCGGCTGCCATTCAGTAACACGAGGACGTGCAGCTTGTTCCAATCCTTGGAAAAAACAGATGTCAGGGCCCTTGAAAATACTCCTTAAAAGATCTAAAAAGAGGCTAGGTGGCACCACTAAATGAGACTAGAAGCAGCAAGTGCAACAATAACAACCGCATTTTAAGCCTGTTGTAGCAGCCCAGCCACCTGGGCCATGCAGAGCTGATGAGAAGTGACCTCACTCCTGTGCACTTGGCTTGTCTGCAGGCAAAAACCTGATGTTAATTGTATTGGTGTCACTTGGCCTCCTGCTCTAATGGATTAAAAGACATGCTCTTCTGTTCTAGGGCAACATACGGGTGTTCTGCCGTCTGCGTCCACTGCTGCCATCAGAGGCTGCTCCACAGAGGCCGTTTTTGTTGCTTCCAGACGAGCGGACAATCGAGGTGGTGCGAACAGACCCAGAGGTGAGTGGAAGATGTTGCAGCCTTGTTGCAGCCTCGTGCGATGGGCACCTGGAGATAGGAGCCCGAGGATTGGGGAAGGGGGCGGGGGTCCTGCGTGAGTCCGACAGGAAGTGCGTACTTTGTACCAGCGGGTGTGGCCTGGTGTGCCGCGGTATCGTTAGAGGGGATCAGCAGACGGCTCATACCTTTGTAGGTGTTGTGCTCTAATTGCAAACTTCCGTTGAATCCATAGCAGTGGCGGATCCAGAGGGGGACGGGGCGGTAGCGGCGATTGCCCCCCCCCCTCCCCAAAGCCTGTGCCAGCCCCCCCCCCCGGCTTCAGTGCCTGTCGTCCACCTCCTTTGTCAGGCTCCCTGTTGAGTTTGCGCCCTTTGTCAGGTTGCTTTGCCTACCACTGACCACAAGGAGTAAAGAGAATTTGGCCCTGCTCTCCTCATCGCTCTACCCTTTCCTGCTTCATTACCTATGCACACTTCCAACGAAGGCTTCTAGGTGTTGCTATAATCCCGTCAGGGTTGTTGTAATTATGCGTGACCCACCAAAATGCACTGCTGAGACTCTGGCTTCAGCCTTTGTACTCCCCCCCATAGTGGGCACCTCGATCCACCCCTGAGCCATAGATAGGTCACTTCTCTTACTGCAGCGGATGCATTTCCTGAAAGAATGAGCTGCTAGCCTATATTCGTATAAAATTTCTATTTCTATCGGATTCATTATTTCGCTCTTGCGGTGAAACTGTGACTCTTTTTTTCTAACATGCGACGGTTTTCGACGTTGCTCATTCGTGGAGAGCAAATGGTTTGGCTGGGCAACGTGATAGCAAAGCCGTCGCACTGCTCTGGGCAACGGGCGAGCACTTGATGACAAGCCGCGGCAGCAGAATAAACACAATTCCACAGTGCGTTAAACCTGCATTTGTTTTGACTTTACACGTGACACCCTGGCAAGGCATCTAATTGTGATTGCTGCACCTCAGGCTCCACAAAATTGACTTTTTTCAAGCAAAAAAAGTTTTTTCATGTTGCCGTATTAGTCTAGCATTCTTGTGGCATTTTCAGTTTAAAATTAATCCTTCGGTAACTATGCCTTGCATAAAAGGTCGAATTTCAGTTTACCGAGGTTTCGATATAACAAAGTAATTTACCGCTTTTACCAACTTTGCTATAGTGAGGTTAACTGCTCCCTGTACTATTCAAAAGGGAATAACCCCTTAAAAGCCAACTGCAACGAAATTTGACTTAGACAGAATTAGCTCGGAATGCGTCGTATATGTTGGGCAAGTAATGATAATCACAGTGAGAAATCTTGCAGTCACGTACTTCATTTATAATCTGTGCTCTAATTATTGGCTAGAAGGCGACGCGGAGCCCTAGCGGTGTGCCCGGGCAAATCGGACACAAACGGAAATGACGTAAATCGCAGCTCACAGCCGCTCCTCAGAGAGCAAACTCCCTGCAGCCTAATCCCTCTTTTCTGCGCGACGCTCCTCTAAGGACGGCCAATTCCGAAAAGACTCCAACTCTTTTGTAGGACGAAATGCGGGGCCGTAGGCTGCTGGAACACGTATGTTATGGAGGGACCAGACGCTCTTCCAAAAAACATAAAGCTCCAATAGCTGTGGGTTATCACAGTGAGGTGAAAGGAATTGGAGCTATCAAAGAGCGTGGTACTTTACGCGGCGCACTTTAAAGATGACGACTTTATGTACGACCGGTGTCTTTTTGCCCAAATACTGTTGAAACTGAAAAAAAAAATGTTGATTCCTGACGCTGTGTCTACAATATTCAGCCACTGCAAACCCAAGAGTGGGAAGCCCCGACCAGTGTTTGGAGAAGCGCTGGTGACAAGAGGTATTTGTATTAGACAGTTTTAATATAGCGTGAAATGCTTGCGTTAGCGTGTTTCGCACGCAAAAATCTAGCGTAACGCCATTCGAAAGACATTTAGTATAGCATAAAGCACGTAAAACGAGCGCCCCGCGAAGTGCTAGACAAGCTGCGCCATCTACACGCGAGTAATAAAAGGTCCAAAAAGCTGATCGGCTCGCTTGTAGTTTCGAGTGGTCAAAGCAGCAAAGTTCGACAGAAATGTAGTCGTGCTTGGTTTAAAGGAGTTAAAGCACGTAAACTTATTTTAAGGAAACAAATTGTACTACGTTATATTTAATGTAAAAGTCTTGGGTGCAAACAGACAAGGGTTTACAGAAATGCAGCGACGCTTTCGGTGGACATGGGAGTGTGCCAAACCTAGCATCAATATCGAAAACAACGCTGTCTTACCATCCGTAGCCTATCAACGAAGCGAGAATACCCGATGTGTAAACCAGCAGCATCATTTATTGTGAACCAGCGAGTTCTCCAACACAGTGTAGGGCGAGACGATAGGTGCGAAGCGGCAGTCGTTGCTTAGAGGAGTGGTCTCACGCTTATGGGCATGTATCCGTGACCCCTTTTGGACTTCGGTGAGTGATGGGGGACCCCTTGCAGCGGAGGGGAGGGAGGGGGGGGGGTACGTAGGTAAATTAACACAACTGGAGCGTGAAACAGGTGTTTATATTGTTACCATCTAAAAAAGAAAACTCTGTGGCGCCGGAAGCGAATACTTCATTTTGGCCGCAGTTCAGCAGACGATTCGCCTGCAGCAGTCGGTCTTAAACAGAGTTGCATATCTGCAGCCACATTCAAGCTGTTTCGTTTTACTACTTTCGGTATCAGTCTGGAAAAAGCATGCGTTGTTGGCAGGTTTTTCTTAGAAAACTGTAACCAGAACTTACAGCATCTCATGGAGAAGGTGAAATTTGGCAGGTCCCCAACCAAGGATTATCTCCAGCTCACAGTGGCAAACTGCCTATAACCCTGTTTTCCTAAGGCCCACTGTATCATATCAGCTTGATACATAAATATAATGCCTCAAAAGAGGTAAAAAACCCGTCAAAGCTTCATAGAGGGGCCAAAGCCATGTGTTGGGGCAGATTGGATATTTAACATGTGGCACCTATAATTAAGTTACATGGGCTGTGAGTTACTCATTTATTCAAATACTACCCCAGAGCCTGCAAGACCACCGAATTAATTTTAATTAAGAGTAATTAAGTCGCCTATGTTACCCGAACTAAAATTTCACCCTTTGAAGCTTTTTCTTAAAATGAACTCTACACCTTGTCCCCAGAAGAGACAACATTATGCCCATCCCCTATGGTGTTAAGTGTTCAGGTTCAAACAGGTCACAATAAGCAAGCTTTTCTCAAAAGAAGGTCCTGAAAAATCTCCGAGTGCCTTTTGCCAAAAAAAGACTCAGCTCCTCTTACAGGGATAAACCCTTCGGCTTTTCCGCGCGACAACCAACGCACCTCAGGTTTGCGAAGGTGTTTCGCACCCATCTTGCAGTACCTTGAAGAGGCGACTGGCCTTTACCTTAGGCCTAAATGCTTTATTTTCACGACTTTGAAATGTTGTAACACTCGCAAGCTCTGGACTAACTCCTTTGATGCCAAAGTGCCTATGAAGCATACAGTTTTGAACGCTACTGCTGTTCACTTTCTTCGAATCTGATTGGACAGAGTTTCCAAATGGCTCGAGCGCCGTCGGTGCACACAGCTACACACAGTCAATGAAGACCGCGCGAAACAAAAAAATTGTTAATGGCATCGAAAATCTTACCTCTCGTTTGTAGTTCCAGACACAAAGAATACTTAGCAATCAGAGTTATCAAGCGCACAATAAACACTATAAGGTTGACTCCCGAACGTCGCCTTTCATCGACGGCAGAAAACTACCCTAGCGGACTTCATTTACATTACTGGTCCTGCAATCAGAGCCATTTCTTATTCTCCGTGCCACGGTTCTGGACGGTATTTTGTCCAGTTTTTTACATGCTCTTTCCCTAGGAAACCAGCTGCCTGCTGCTAGGGCATAAAATAAAAACTAGGGGTGTGAGGCGAATATTCGAAATTGCGAATATTTTTCCACGTGGTATAGTGTAGCTTGCTATTCGATTCGATTCGCACTGAAACTTTTACTATTCGAACTATTCGAACTTCCCAAAGACAAATGCAGTCAACGTCCGGTTAAAGTGACCCCTTCAGATTTTTAATATGCTTCACCTCATTACACTCTCGTATTGCGGCAAAGCTGCCTTTCAAGCTCCGTTACGGTCGAACTTAGCCAAGAGACAAAGTCCGGTTGGAAGTGGTCCCTAGATTTTCAATATGCTTCACTCATCACACCCCCGTATTGCGGCAAAGCTGTGTTATGATAATTTGCCTTTCAAGCTCCGTTACGGTCGAACTTAGGCAAGAGACAACGTCCGATTGGAAGTGGTCCCTAGATTTTCAATATGCTTCACCTCCTCACCCCCGTATTGCGGCAAAGCTGCCTTTCAAGGTCCGTTACGGTCGAACTTAGTCAAGAGACAGTCAACGTCCGTTTGGAAGTGGTCCCTAGATTTTTTAATATGCTTCGTACGGTAAAAAGTTGGGCGAGTTGGTATTTTGTTCATGATGACTGAGGGGTGCGAGAAAACGGCACACGAAAAGAAGTACACGGGACGACGCGCAACTGAAATATTATTATTTTTTTCCTGTTCAGAAAAGACATATTTATACCGCAGTGGAATCAAATCTTAGTCAAGAGACAGTCAAGTGGAATCAAATCTTAGTCAAGAGAACTTAGTCAAGAGACATTGTATTAATAGTCAACGTCAATTACGTTTGGAAGTGGTCCCTAGATTTTTTAATATGCTTCGTACGGCCAAATAAATAAATAAAAAATAAAAAGTTGGGCGAGTTGAAGAGGAAAAGGGTATTTGTGCAGCCGGTCGGGAGCACGGCGCATGATGACTGAGGGGTGCGAGAAAACGGCGAAAAGAAGTACACGGGGAAGGCAACTGAAATATTATTATTCAGAAAAGACAAACGGCACAGTGGAATCAAATCTTAGTCAAAGACAAGTGGAATCAAATCTTAGTCAAGAGAACTTAGTCAAGCGGATCGCTGCGGCAGTTTCCGAAGCAGGGAAGTGGTCCCTAGATTTTTTAATGATGCTTCACGGCTGGACTAAAAAGTTGGGCGAGTTGGTATTGTTCATGAATTGTGCGAGAAAACGGCAACGAAAAGGTACACGGGACGACGCGCAACTGAAATAGGGTCCGCGGACCCCCATTATTCAGAAAAGACATATTATACCGCAGTGGAATCAAATCTTAGTCAAGACTTTGTTTCTTTGACAGTCAAGTGGAATCAAATCTTAGTCAAGAGAACTTAGTCAAGAGACAGTCAACGTCCGTTTGGAAGTGGTCCCTAGATTTTTTATATGCTTCGTACGGTAAAAAGTTGGGCGAGTTTTTTTCTTGGTATTTGTTCATGATGACTGAGGGTGCGAGAAAACGGCACACATAAAATATATGAAAAGAAGTACACGGGACGACGCGCAACTGAAATATTATTATTCAGAAAAGACATGAGTTATATTTATACCGCAGTGGAATCAAATCTTAGTCAAGAGACAGTCAAGTGGAATCAAACCCTTTTTTTTCTTAGTCAAGAGAACTTAGTCAAGAGACAGTCAACGTCCGTTTGGAAGTGGTCCCTAGATTTTTTAATATGCTTCGTACGGTAATCGGCTTTTCAAAGTTGGGCGAGTTGGCTTTATTTTTTTTTTATTCCCAACGAAAGTGTTCATGATGACTGAGACTAAAAAGGGTGCGAGAAAACGGCACACGAAAAGAAGTACACGGGACGACGCGCAACTGAAATATTATTATTCAGAAAAGACATATTTATACCGCAGTGGAATCAAATCTACCCAACGAGGGGTGTCGACCAATTCGAAATTGCGATATATTTTTAAAACCATAGTGTTTGCTATTCGATTCGATTCGCTGAATTTTACCTACGAACTTCCCAAGACAAATGCAGTAACGTTGTAGATAGGCTATCTCCCCTTCCTGCAGGGATTTTTAATATGGTCACCTTTACTCTCGTATGCGGCAAATCTTTCAAGCCCGTTACGGGAACTTAGCCAAGAGACAAAGTCGTTGGAAGGGTCCCTAGATTTTCAATTGCTTCATTCCACCCCCGTATTGCGGTATAAATATCTGCCTTTCTGAAGCTCCGTAATACGGTCGAACTTCAGTTGCTAGTAGCGCGTCGATGGGAAGTGGTCCCGTGTACTTCTTCACCTTCACCCCCGTTGTGCGGCAAAGTGCCATCAAGGTCCGTTCTCGCTTAGCCCCTCAGTCATCGTTTGGAAGTGGTCCCTAATTTAATATGCTTCACCTCATCACACCCCGTATTGCGGCAAAGCTGCCTTTCAAGCTCCGCTACGGTCACAAATGTATTAACTCAAGAAAACGCTGGTTCCAATATGGAGATGAAAGATGTGGCAGAGTTGGGGGCTCAATTAATGCTGTTTTGGACCTGAAATTTGGGCAGGAAGTCTGAAAAATCGGACACCGAAGCTTTTTAGCATCCAAAATTTCAGATGTTCTTATATATCGACGACTACGAGGCAGATTTGGAACTCCGGACTTGAAGGGAGCACACCCTTGTCTTAGGTTAAGGCAGGTAGCGCAAAGAGACACGGACACAAGCGAAGAATAAGGCACAGCAGCTTGTTCTTCGCTTGTGTCCGTGTCTCTTTGCGCATCCTAACATGTCCACAAACAGCCCAGTTATCCGTTCTTAAACACCCTTGTCTGCCACATCAGTTGGCTTCCACAGAAGTTGAAAGAGGAGGAGAGGCTGAGGAATGGCATCTCTGCCTATCACGTGTAAAGTGTTATCGGCAACACTTTGGTTGCACCAAATCATGTACATAAATACAATTCGGCCTCTACATTGCCTCATTCTTGATAAGAAAGACAACTATGAAATATGACCCCACCAGCGCTTCATCAACCTAGCGAAAAACACTTTCATGTTGCTATCTCACAAGAACATACTTAGGGATTCTCTGCAACTTTTTCTGTAATTTTACTTCGAATTATTCGAAAAATGTTTGAGAAATATTCGAAAATTATTCGAAATTATTCGATTCGATTCGCACTCAATCTTTATTATTCGAATTCGCTTCGCACCCAAAATTTTGCTATTCGCACAGCTCTAATAAAAACCTTGTAAAGAAAACAGTTGCCACATCTTTCTTCACTTGTGTAGGCTAAGTACCCTTGGGCTATTTCACACAGGAAGCTTCGGGACTGTGTGGAAAATTTCAAAACATGGAATAACACAAAGCGGCTTGTTGCAGCTCCTGCACCAAAAGTGAGTTTCCTTTCTTACTTTTCTTTTTCCCGTTTTCTCCTCACTTCCGAGAGCAAATAAAGCACTTTCTTGTTGGGGCTGCTTTGGCTTCACTTGGCAGGATGTAAGAAGGAAAGTGCCGTTCCTTGAGACGCACAGGGTCAAGGACATCAGATGGTCGGCTATCTTTCTTGAAGGATCCAGGTACCTATGGAGGATTGACTCAATCAGGGTAGTCAAAGTGGCTCATCTTCCCTCCGTCTTTTTGGTACAAGACAAAAGAGTTATACGTAGCTTCGTCAATCAAGTGGCGAAAAATCTTCTTGTAATACCGTATTTACTCGCGTAACGAACCCACCTTTCTTTTTTTCAGAAAAGCCAGTTAGGGTGGAGGGTTCATTACGCGGAAGAAAAAAATTGCGGGAGCTGAAATTTCGCATGACGGTGTTAAAAAGCTTGCTGCCCAACCGCTGTTGGCCTTGAAGTCAGTGGCAGAAATGCCTTGATTTCTGACCGTGGCCCGCGCGTGGGTTTAAGTCATTTTGTGGGACACTGCACATCCCTCACTACGGAGCCTCTTAACATATACGAGAACTTGTCTCTTGACAAGAGGAGACTTTCCTTATTTGGTTGCAAAATGCGCGACGATCCTTTTTTGTAGCCAAAGCTCTTGTTTTCTCCGTGATGTACGCGCAACGGATCAGTGCTCAAGTTTCGTGCCAGTCGCACGATCTCCATGCTCCAGCGCAGTGTTCCTTGAGTTTAAAACCCGGCCGTATAGCTAGCGTACCGAACCATCACACCCCATGCAGCAGGTGTCCACCAAGTTCACCACGCTGAGAAACCAGACAACGTAGAAGCAGCAACAGTGCTATAAGCATGACCTCCGAATTGTGCGCCGACAGGTTTCTCTCGAGCCTCTCGAGTTACCTGGCTGGCAGCATGCAATCTCTGAGGCCATGCTTTAAGCAAGGAAGTTTCTTCTGCATTCGACACATAGTGCTCCGCCGCAAAAACGCGCGACTTTTAAATTTCGACTCGCACTGCTGGCAACTGTTTAGCATGGTTGTTAAACTTTTCTGTTGGGTCTCACGGTGCCATACACATCGGTGTGGTGCTGAATAAGGAGGAACGAGTTCTGCCGAAGTATGGAAGTCGTCTCTCGTCAGGCAGTACCCCTTGCCTAGCAAGAGCTCGATGAGCTTCATGACAACTTTGTACCCATTGGTGAACAAGGTTCAAGATTTGCTGGTGTGCCGAGATTTGTGCCGTTTCCTGTGTAGATCAACACATCCCACACATATCCCGAAGATGGCTCACAAAGCAAGAAAATTTCAAGCCAAATCTCGCTCTTTTGAGCGAGATGTATCGCACCCATCCCAGTCTTCCTTGAAGAGCATTAGACTTTCGTCTTCGATTTGTCTCTTTCTCCGGTATATGTGCCGAGCGGTAGTTCTTCGACAGTCGCTCCAAAAATGTCCATATTTCGCCAGCTTCGGCTGCGTGTGGCCATTCGGGTCGGTGATGCTGGCATTGTCCACAAAGTGCAACATGCATAATGAGCAGAAACCGATGCAGGACATCACCTCTCCAAAAACAGGTGTAGACAACTTGTTTTTGGACCACTGCTGTCGAGGCTTGTGAACTATTCCTTGCAATAGCAGGAGTGCAAGGATACCCACATCTCTTCTTTGTAACTGGCATCCATTTTTTTAGGCGGGAATGTTCACTCGGAGGAGAGCTTTCAACTGGTCAGCCGCTTTACGATTGGTTTCGTCTACCGCTAATGATATGAGTGCATCGTCCAGAAACTGCTGAATATATTGCATAAGACCATATGGCGATGACAAGCTGAAAGTCTTGCCTGGAATGGCCAAGAATGGAAAGCGAGGAGGCTTCACAGGAGGATTGTCCGCATCACGCAGGATCCACTGGCGAGGCACTGCCGCGATGTTCCCTTCCGAGCTGTCTTCATCATCACCGGAGGAGATGCTCAGTTCACCGCCATCGCTGTCTTCACTTCCAGACACAAGATAAACCATCTGTATCCGAATCACCTCTCGAGAAGATGACGAAAATGAAAGCTTCGCTTTCGTGTTGACGAGCCAGCTATGCATGGGTCGCCACTACCGCAAGCCATCTTTTCATACAAAAATCGCGCTCTTTTTGCAGCAGAAAAATAAATTGTCAAGTAAGTGCTGCCGACAGTGTCCTCTGTGGGCGGCACTGGCTGCATCGAGGTGGCCGATCTCGGCCACGCAGTGACTTCGTTTCATGAGGTGCCAAACGTAGTTCAGGCGGGGCGGCATTGGACTGTGTCGCGGTGGTCGGTGTTGTATACGCCGTGACTTGTCCTGCTGAGCTGCCAAACATTCTGGTGGACGACACTGGCTGTACCGGGGTGGTCGTTGCAGGTCTCTTCCACGCTGTGAATGCATGTGGTCACCTGCAGAATATGGAGCTAGCAGGTGGTACTGGCTGATGCGGAGGTTGTCGCATCTGTTGCAGATCATCATGGCTATCCCGTCGCAGTTGGGAAGACATGGCAGCGAATCTGGGCTGCAGTGCCACGACAGTCCACACTGAGCGGGGACTTCTGCGCCGCTCGCTGTGCGTGAAGGGGCGACGGGATGTTCACTAGACATCTGTGGCATCGCAGAGCAGAGTTCACGTACTGGCTTGTGAGGCAAGTCGTGCTCTTCCGGTATCGCTGATGTCGTACTGGTGAACGAGCTGGTGGTTCTTGACAATGTGCGACGTGCGGTCAAGCCATCCTGGTCAAACCCATTGTAATCAGGTGCAAACATGGATTGCACCGGTAGGTTCTCGATTACAGGCGGCATGGGCATAGGCATTTCAGGTTCTTTTATGGAGACGGCACTTGGCAATTGGCGAGAGTCATCCCACTCGGCCAATGACTGCGGCGACGTCCGGGGATTATGTGACTTCTGTCTGTTGGCCAAACGGAAGTGGTGGCTAGTGCATTGTCTCCGGCTTGTAGCGGGGAGGTGAAGTCGTCACACAGTAGGCCGACGCCTCCAGGCACTCTAGCACTGGCCAACTTGGAGGCCGGCTCGCCGGCTGCTGTGGCTCGGAGACGGTCTTGGTCTGTGTCCAAGGGTCGTTGTGGGGCAGGTATCGACGCGGTGTCTGACACCTGTGGGGAGGAGGACATCTTGCGGCTAGTGTGGATGACTGCCGCAGGGCACTCCGTAAAGCTGTCCATGGAGCAGCTACAGGGTACAGCTGTACCAGGGGGGCGCTGCGCCTCGCGAGCTCTATGTCCGCTGGAGGGCAGGTTGTTGAACGCCCAAGCTGCCGCCCCGAGGTGGAACCCCTCCTGAGCTCCATCCTCGGTAACGGTCAGATTGGCCTCGGTGGTCGCATAGAAGTTGGAGGGTGTCCAGCCAAAAGCAGCAATGAGCTTGAAGCTCCACTCCGCCCAGGACTGCTGCCGCACGCCTTCGAATCTATGCCACGCCGCGGCAGCATGCCGAAGGCGGTCAATGGCCACGCACCATTTCCATTGGTCCGTCCACGCTTGACGAGCTCCTAGTGCGTTGACGGTGGCCACCCAATGGTCGGCGTCGTCCTGGAAGCCGCGGAACTCCGGTAGTTCGCAGGCAGCCGGTGATGGTGATACGGCAGCCGAAACTCCGGAGCATGACGACGCCACGCAGCCTAGTTGGTATGAGAGCTCCGTGAGGGCATTCAGGAGCTTTCTGCGGCTCTCGGGTGAGCTCTCTTCATGGTCTTGTGAGGCGGCGGCGGCCAACGCGGCATTGAGTGAATGCAGTGCTGGCAAGGCGACAGGACACAGTACGGAGATTGACGCTGCCAAGGCGTTCACCGTGACTCGGAGTCGCGCGATGCTGGCGGAAAGCTCGGCGGCGCTCTCGGGCGAGCCGCGCGTGGAGCCAGTGGTGACGTTCGAGGAGTTGGACACAATCGGTGTACTCACAGAGGAGGGACCCTTGTCCGAGGGAGCTTGGACAGCACCCCTAAGCGGCTCGGGTGCCGATGGAGCACCGAGTAAGCCGTTGTCGCTGCGGGAAGCGTGGATGGCATTCCCAGGCAACGGTAGGCCGTGTACTGTCGTGGCGGCGCCGGGGAAAGCCTGCTCTTGAGCCACTGAGGAGGCCTGGACGCCGTCCTTGAATGGTGGCACAGGTGCTTCCGGCAGAAGTAGCGAGACTGGCAATCTAAGCTGTAGACGAGCGCTTCTTGTCCTAAACGCTAGCGGGGAGTACCTATTCCGCTAGGACGAGCAGAGCCAAAGCACTTTGAGGACATTTGGGCAGGACGAGCTCTGCTCGTGATTTTATTTTTTAACGTGCTTACTAGAGAGTGACATCAGCGAGCGGCATGGTGTCTACCCATGTTGACATAAAACAAAATTCTCTTTCACTCAGGGAATTTAGCAAAAACACTCGGGGAAAACCTGGAAAACTCGGGGAATTTAGAAATGTCAACTCGGTAGACGCCCCGGGAGGACAACTACTCGGTGCTTGCAATGCTCAACGAGATGATGGCCAAGCTCATGACCAACGGTGATGAGTATGAAGCGGCAGGCATCGTAGCTCTGGAGTATGACTACAAGGCCCGTAACAATGCAAGCCGCTTCCTTCTCGGTCAGAAGACAGCACCTCTCGGAGCATCGTGGGCCAAATTGTGACCCTGGACGTCTGCACTGAAGCCCTACCGAAACTACAGGCACCAGCTTTTTCCGGCGACCTTACTTCGCTAGTGGCAGGGCTTCTGGGAACATTTCGAGACCATGATCCACAACTGCAAGCTGGCTAACATAGAGCAGTTTTCATATTTAAGGTCATACTTGGGGGTATGGTAGGGTAAACGGGTCATCTTGGTTTCAAATGTTATATCTTGGGAACTTTTTCATATTTTATGGTGAAATTCGCATTGCTCAATCAAAGCTTTTGGCCTCCACTTTATGCAATTTCGGCCCTGTGGCTTTTGTTAGTAGTTTGTATTTAAGTATGAAATTTTATACTGGGGTGTAAAACGAAATTACCTTTCTCGGAACAAAAGCGAGTATGACCGTGAACACACTACGTAATTCCGCATGGCAGCGGCCTTAAACCCTGGCTCTAAATACGGGTTCTTACTTTTATCAAAACAAGATTGTCCTAACATGTCGCGTTCATACGAGAGACCTTCCGATTAATCATTTTTCTATTTATAGCTCACAAAGTTATTCAAATTGTAGGTTCAGACTCTTGGAAGGGATTTAAGTATAATCTGAGAAAACTTCAGCACATTCGGTCGGTGTAGTTTTCCATAAAAAGTACATCAAGTTTGAAACTTTTCAAAAAACTGACGTTGAGAAGGGTGTCTACCAACCTGAAAACCTGGAAAAGTCAGGGAATTGAACACGTCTGGAAAGTCAGGGAATTTCTGAAAAATCTGGCCAGGGTCATGGAAACTGACTGTAGTCTTGCGATCGTTCACGAAAATATTATTGCCATTGATCAAAGCTTAATTGCTCCTTAAACCACCACAGACCAGCTAAGCAGAAAGCATAGTAAAAAAAGAAGAAACAGTGCAAAGCTGGGCTTCTACTTTCAGAGCACAACGTTACTCACGCGCATAAAATTTTGCATGTTGTCTTGGCCGTGATCTCGCTCGGCATGAGGGCCTTCTGGTTAGGCTAGAAGTGCCATCAGCAGAGGGCAAGGTGCACAGAGGATTCGAGCTGTAGTTGTTATTTTTACTGAAAAGTGTAGTTTACCGGTGCGTACATTAGACTGTGATACAAAAAGAGTAGTACAATAAATATGGTAATCCAGATGGACCGGATCCAATCCATCCACTATGGCTGTGAAAGACGAGATGCTGTCAGTAAAGCTGGCTTTTATGCTTTCAGTTTCAGAAGAATTGGAGCCATTTTTTGTCTGAGTTTTCATGACAGAGAAGCCGATGCTGCCTTTTTTCACAACAGCACTGGACAGCCTAGTTGTGGTCACTGTGGACGAATCGTGTTAAAGGAAAAGCTGGATGCTGCAGGCACATTTTCAAACTGATGAAAATTGATCTGGAGAACCTGAACAACATCATTGGTATAGCTGCCTTTGACATAGGCCTGCCGCCAAAAGTGAGTTGCGAAAGATCACTAAACAATCTCACACTGTTGTGGTAAGTGCCAAAAAAGAATGCATCTTATTTATTAAAGGGACACTAAGGCAAATATTAAGCGACGTTCATTGTGAAATAGCTGTCCATAAACCTCATAGTGCTACTTTTATGCCAAGAAAGTGCTTATTTTGAATAAAATCTCGTTTTAGTGGTCCGCATCGCGTTAGCTCACTTCAAATCACCCCCCTGAAAGCGGTATTTCGCACGTCATTGTTGTCGTACCCAACGTTGCCCGCCTTTACTGCGCGGCGGCGTGCACCATTCGGCATCCGGCAACATCACATGCATGTGGTATTTTGTCGAACTTTCTATCGGAGCGACTCACGAGCGTAGCAAAACACATGCAGCAGTACGCGATACCGAAACTACGGTAGCGTTGGTTGCGTGATGTATTGTGTATTCAAGTAAAGAAAGACAAAGGCACGTCTACAATAAGAAGTCGTATATTTAAGCAAATCGTTGCATGCGAACGAGGCAGAAGGTTGAGTGTTCGAATCATGTCCGGGTCACCAATTTGTAGACGTCCAGGCGTTGGTTGCGTGATGATATTGCGTATTCAAGTAAAGAAAGACAAAGGCACGTCTACAATAAGAACTCGTATATTTAAGCAAAAGCGTTGCGTGCGAACGAGGCATGAGGTTGAGTTTTCGAATCATTCCCGTAGGGTCACCAATTTGTAGAAAACCATGCGCGTTGGTTACGTGATGACTGCGTATTCAAGGAACTGGACAAGAGAAAGTACAAGGGCACGTCTACAATAAGAAGTCGTATATTTAAGCAAAATCGTTGCATGCGAACGAGGCAGAAGGTTGAGTGTTCGAATCATGTCCGGGTCACCAATTTGTAGACGTCCAGGCGTTGGTTGCGTGATGATATTGCGTATTCAAGTAAAGAAAGACAAGGCACGTCTACAATAAGAACTCGTATATTTAAGCAAAATCGTTGCGTGCAAACGAGGCAGAAGGTTGAGTGTTCGAATCACGTCCGGGTCACCATTTGTAGACGTCCAGGCGTTGGTTGCGTGATGATATTGTGTATTCAAGTAAAGAAAGACAAGGCACTCTACAATAGAAGTCGTATATTAAGCAAAAGCGTTGCGTGCGAACGAGGCAGAAGGTTGAGTGTTCGAATCACGTCCGTGTCACCATTTTGTAGACGTCTGGGCGTTGGTTGCGTGATGATATTGCGTATTCAAGTAAAGAAGACAAGGCACGTCTACAATAGAACTCGTATATTAAGCAAAAGCGTTGCGTGCGACGAGGCAGAAGGTTGAGTGTTCGAATCACGTCCGGGTCACCAATTTTGTAGACGTCTGCGTTGGTTGCGTGATGATATGGTATTCAGTAAGAAAGACAAAGGCACGTCTACAATAAGAACTCGTATATTTAAGCAAAAGCGTTGCGTGCGAACGAGGCAGAAGGTTAGTGTTCAAGTCCGGCGTCACCAATTTGAACGTCTGGGCGTGGTTCGTGATGTATTGTGTATTCAAGTAAAGAAAGACAAAGGCAGTCTACAATAAGAACTCGTAATTTAGCAAATCGTTGCGTGCGAACGAGGCAGAAGGTTGAGTGTTCGAATCACGTCCGGGTCACCATTTGTAGACGTCTGGGCGTTGGTTGCGTGATGATATTGTGTATTCAAGTAAAGAAAGACAAAGGCACGTCTACAATAAGAAGTCGTATATTTAAGCAAAATCGTTGCGTGCGAACGAGGCAGAAAATTGAGTGTTGGGAGTCACGTCCGGAGTACCCACCAATTTGTAAGATGTCCGGGCGTTGGTTGCGTGATTGATATTGCGTATTCAAGGTAAAGAAAGACAAAAGGCTTATGTCTACGATAAGAACTCGTACTATTGTAAGCAAAAGCGTTTGCATGCGACCGATGCAGCAGACGACGGGGCAGACGGCCGTAGCTTCGGCCACGGCCGCTGTGTTTATAACACCCGGCCGCTGTAACGCGAGTTCACAGGCCCGCACTCCGCCGCCCGCACTGTAAACACCACACGATGCGAACGTGGACTCCGAGCCCCGAGCACGCTCGCTCGGTACTGCTGCTATAAATCAAACAGAAACAAACAAGCAGCATTTTATTACGTCTCTTGAGGCACGGAAGGTTCTTTTTTTATTGCAGCTAGTTTGATTACTAGCGATTAATTGTAGTTGGACTCTTCCACGTCATTGGGATCACTTCCAAAATGTCCCACTCGTGGCGCTGATCGTGTGATACATTTAGCTTAATTTCTCGGTAAGTAGGGCACTGCTGTTGATAATATTGCGTTTTAGACGCTGTCATACATTGAGCTTTCACTCTGACATAAATTATTTGCCTTTAGTGTCCCTTTAAGGCCTGTTCAGCAAAGATAATCGAAAGACCACCTCTGACAAGGGGGGGCCGGTTGCTTAAACCCAGCAGTTGGTGCCGCTTCTGTGGAAGCTGGCCAGAAGCTGCTGAATGTTGCACTTGAAGTACTTATAGAGCACGGGTGCCTTACAGGCCTAAGAAGAGAGAGCAAGTAGATCATATGTATAGTGTCAATTTTTATGAAAGGGAACACAGGAGCGCATGGCCTGCGCGCTCCGGTGGCTGCCTTCAGCTCCGTCAACCGACAGCTAACGAAAGCTTGCCCACTTTTTGGCGTCATCTATTGGCTAACAAAATAACGAATCATGGCTGGTTGAGAAGCGCCTTTAGATAACGCTGCCTCTCGGCTCGCGTTAAGGGCAATTCCTGCAGCTCGCGCAGTGCTGGCGCGCCACGCTCGATTTGTTGACAGGCAGACGACGCGCTGCCTGCATCGCCCGTTATGCGAGCCGAGATGCAGCGTTATCTAAAAGCGCTTCACAACCGGCTGTGACTTGTTATTTTGTTTGCCAATAGATGACGCCAAAGCGGGCGAGCTTTCGTTAGCTGTCAGTTGACGGAGCTGAAGGCAGCCGTCGCAGAGCGCAGGTCACGCGTTCGCGTGTTCCCTTTCATAAAAATTGACACTGTACAAGTGTGCTCGAACAGCACTGCACAAGTGTGTGTGTGAAAATTTGATTGCGGAAAGAGCACTTGTAGAACCTGTGGGTGGAACTCTGTACAAAGTTCTCATGAAGAGCTACTGCTGTTTATGAAGATTGTGCTGTGCCTTTCACATGGAAATTCTTCTGTGGAGTGGCAATTTTCGGTGAGCAAGGAATGTCTTGTGGAAAATATGAAGGAGGAGTCACTTGTAGCACCAAGGTTAGTGTACGATGAGGTGTCTGCAGCAGGTGGTGTTGCAGAAGTTGACGTTACAGACAAGATGATAGACATGGTTCCAGGGGCCGACACCAGATGGAAAGAAGACTTGGAGAGGAAAAAGAAGGAATGATTGGACATATCAGATGCTGAAAGATAAAAGAGGAGGACTGCGGCTCTTGTGAAAGAGCTTGAATCAAGGAAGCAAAAACTGATGGAAGACTCACAGCTTCAGGTCTCCATGCTGCAGCAAGAGATTGAATCTTTGAAACAGTGAAGGCATTGCCGATGCAAATAAACAAGCTTTTCTGTTTGTCGAGGGACAATTATTTTGTCTTTTAATATTTTATTCATTGTAAAGGATGCTTTCAGCCAAAGGAATGCAATAAAGCAGCATGGTTTCCATTTTATATGAGCGCCTCATAATTCGTTTATACCACTCAAGAGCTTGTTTCCAATGCGCAGTTTCTTCCAAGCAGACGTACCGGTCATGGAATTTGCTTGAAATGGTCATGGAAAACCTGGAAAAATCAGGGAATTTGGAAAAATTTAATTGGTAGACACCCTGGTGAGAAAAACGTGCCTTTATGCTTAAAAACACTCGCGTAAAGTGCTCACAACACAAGCCAATGACTATGCTCCAAAGCATTGCTCCTGGGGGAAATTTGCAATCAGAACTGATGAAAATGGTAGGAAATAATATATTTAGCCGATTTAGCCATACTTATAATAAAAAATACATGCATGCAGAAACAATGATGGAAAACATGCAAACAAGCTAGGCTTGCGTGAATAGTGAATTTTAGGTGCAAAGTGAATTCGAAGTGAATAGTGGTTTGGAAATAATTTCAAAGAGAATTCAAATAGGTAATATGTCACATTTTATTTTTTAAAAATGAGCATATGTGTCATGACCAAACTAACCTGCGCAATATATTTTAAAATTGAAACAAGGCATGTGCAAATGTCATTCTTTTGGTTTCAAAGGGAAGTGGAAGGAGCTTTAATAGTAGCAGGATTTGACTTTTGGTAGAATGCAAGTGACAACCTGTAAAATATGTTACGTTTTAAAATTTATCATACTTTAAGCATATAAGCCGGTATAACAAGCTTTTAAACTTAAAAAATGATGAATCGATCTGAGAGTAATATGTTCATTTAACCTTGAAGTGGGGCTTCTCAGCAGTGTGGATTTCCGCTGGATAGGTGTCTTCAAGGTATAGCACCCCTCCACTGCAGTGAAACCACCTTACAGTGGGTTTCATGTGGGTTTATATGTCTACTTCGAAACACTTTGAAATTTCGGATAATTTAAATTCTTGTCGAAGTGAATTAAAATACTGTAATATTCGTTTGAATATTCGAGGTGCTCGAATATTCGCACAAGCCTAAGACAAGCCCTTGCATCCGTCAGGAGGCATGGTTCTTCACGCCATTTCTTAATGGCTTCGAGCACTCCTACGCGCTTGACAGTTCATGGTTTTCCTCCTCTGAGTGTGCATTATTTTTTAGTAATGGAATAAAAAAATCTTTTTTCCATTGAACTACCCTACCATCGCCCTTAAGGGGGGACACGGGGCTAAATGTCAACTTTTGTCAACTGCTGCAGTGGTGCACCCTCAGTGTGGCCATCCACTGTGCGTTTGTTTTGCAGATAAGTAGACAGGACCGTGCGTCTAGTGTGGCCGTGGCAGCTGTGCCTCGTGCAGATAGCGGTCACGCTGCATCGGTTTCAGGCACGCTCACTTGTGTGCAGACGCAGCGACAGAAGACGGAGCTGAGCTTCCACTTTGACCGTGTGTTCCCGGGGGTGGCCAGCCAGAGCGAAGTGTTTGCGGAGGTGTCGCAGCTGGTGCAGAGTGCCCTGGATGGTTACCACGTGTGCATCTTTGCCTATGGCCAGACGGGTGCCGGCAAGACCCACACCATGGAGGGACCCGCCGGGGAGCTGGCACTGGAGGACGAGCGGAGGGGCCTGATTCCCCGGGCCTTGCACCAGGTCTTTGAAGAGGCATGCAAGCAGCCACACTGGACGGTCAGTGGCCTGCTGGTCCCAAATTGAACTTTGTTGGCCGTTTACCCATAATCCGAGTGCAAACGAAACGACTGTGGGCACAGAGCGCATGGCACAGCTGCGTAGGCCTAACTGCTGCAAGTTTTGCAATTATTTTTTTTTTTACCATACAAAGTAGCACGAACAAAAGTTGTGCTGCTGGTTTTTTGGAATCGTTTTACAAATATCTGACTCACTAAAAGCCAGAGTTCGCATTTATCCCGGGAGAAATGCAGCACGACTTAAAAACGGGAGACTCAGATAGATACAGGCAAGCGTCGACTTACAGCCGAGTTTATTTGCACTTCAAGTGGCCTTTTTATACACCATACCTGGTTGTATCACCCAAAACGTTCATAAGAATGACAAAATGACAGGAAAGCAAACAAAGATGCTGTAGGCACAAATGTCTAAAAGCTGGACGACAAGCTAGTGCTGAGGGGCAGACTAATCCAGTGATTGACTACACCGATAACTGAAGCCGGGTTTCAAAGCGTAATTTCAGAGCTGGATTAGTTTGCCTCGTATAACGTGGATGCCCCTGAGCGCTTGCATTTCGTCCTGCTTGTAGACATGTGGCAGCTTGAAGTGGTGAAAAATCCTTGAACACGAGGTGTCACTGGAGCCAACGTTTCAACAGGTGTCGTCTTCAAGGCAGCAACCTGAGTGCGTGCATGTGTATGCTTCATACACTATTCCCCAACCAGAGGAGAAGGCAAACAGGTTGGGTGTCAAAAGTAAGCACCACCTAACAATGACAATTTCACAAGAGTAGTAGTAAGAACGGTTTCTAGAAGAAAGGCTTAAGTCTCACTGGCTTGTATCTACTGTAATGGATGGGTTTGAGAGCTACCTTTCAAGCGTTCATGCCTACATTACTGGAGCTTATTGAACTTGTGAATAAGATGACTATATTTTCTGGACAAAAGAAGGGCATAAAGGACTTTAATTGTTGTCTTTTAACTGTAGTCTTATAATTATGAGCTCAATTTAAGCGAACTAAAGTGGACAAAGAATCTCCTTTCTGTCGGAGCAATCCGAACCCGCAACCTTTGAATTATGCGTCCAGTGCTGTGCCAATTGAGCTGCGATGGGAGGTGTTTCCCCGTCCACTTCGTGGAATATTTCTGTACAAGTAATCCATGGGAGCTTTAGCCAGCGCCACTCGTAGGCAAGGCAGCGAGTGTGGAACACTTTTTGCCAGAGGGTGTCACGTACCACGTGATCTTTGTACGAGGCGGCAGCTGACCAATAAACCGTCGCATGCTAAGCTAAGGCAGTAAGTCTACCGTGGCAAGTCCCTCTCTGTTGCCATGCTCCCTTACTTCTTTATTTTGATGTATTTGGATTTCAGCCGTAGAAACTAACTCCCGCTTGGTGCAGACCACGCTGCAATGTGTGGTCTGCTTCACGACCGTTTGAGATCATCCTGTTAAGATTACTCGAAAGACGCAATTAGTGGCATTATTCGGGTGCTTACACGAGCACTAGCGATAACACTGAAAGTTTCCATCACTCATGTGTAAGAGACGGCTCGTTCTGCCAATGATCAGAATACAGACCGTGGACGACAGCGATTGCTGCTATCAGTGTATGGCATGTGTTGCTTGTAGCTACTTGGACTTTCCATATCCTGGGCAGAAGTTCACCCAATAAGAAGTTTCATCTGTGCCAACTTCTGTTCTGCGTGCTTTACAGTCACTACCACATGACACTATGAATGAACAAAATATTTTTGAGGGGCTCATTTCTTTGTTAGACACAACCTAATGAATCCTGTCTCTTGGGGACCTGGAGATCTGGCTGAAGTTGTGGGGCCTGATGAGCGCCGCTCTCGGAACATGTGGACATTTATTAACCTGCTTTTAGACTAAGTAACCTTATACAATGCCAATACAATCTGACTTATTTCTTGTGTCCGGGTTTGCACGCTCTTTTTAGAATGAATAAGACGCACAATGTACCGCAGATGCGGTGTCGCTGATGTTCGACTTACCACGAGGAGCCTGTGGGCAACGAGCCGCGGTATCGTCCCCCACGGACCCACTGTGGGAGACGTCCGTCCACGCACAATACCAAACCCCAAGAAACCCGCTGCTGTTTTCTGTACGCCGGTCTATCCTCGCCGACAGGGTGGCACTGCCGCGCCACGTTCCACCGCGTAATTGCAGCACCACCTCTCATTCGGCAGCTGTTAACTCTTTCGTTACCACGCCTATTCAAATCGATCACCGGTGATCGATGCTTTGAACAGTCGATATTGGCATGTTGGACCTGTTTCTCGTGCAACTAGCACCTCCTAGTGGTTAGTCCAGCCATCACCTCCTGTTTTTTCAGTGCCCGGGCGAATGCTCTGTTCGGGCCATTGAGCGCGCGCTCTGCCTCCACTCACCACTGCCGCATGGTGGCGCTGTGCGAGTAGGCTACGGGATGCTGGCGCTGAATGGCCGTGCATATTACGGAGCTCAAAAATTGGTGTTTGCATCGGAGTTTAATTGCATTCATGCTTCTCGCAGGGTTTCACGGGTACAGGGGGGATGAAAAGAAATGTGAACATAGCAGCTCATTGTTTTCATCATGCTCTGACCGTGGTCGCAATAAAGATTCTAGATGGTCTTTGATTGTATCATGGATGACTCTGTCTTTTTGTGTCATCACGGCTGGTTCGATACTTGTATTCGAGTTAGATAGTATTAGTTTTATTTTCTATATACATGATAAACGGCAGCGCACACCGGGTTAAGACAGATACACAAAACACGAAAAAAGGGCGACACCAGCGCTGATGTCGTCCTTTTTTCGTGTTTTGTGTATCTGTCTTAATCCGGTGTGCGCTGCCATTTATTGTGAATATGACCAACCAACTAGCCCACAAGTATATTTTAAGCAAGTTTATTTTCTACTTCAGGCTATTACTGAGGCATGCAAATGACGCGGTTGTATGTCATACTGTTGTGTACCACTCTCAGTGATTCCACTCCTGCGCCAACTGCGCCAAAGTGTGCCAAATTGTATTTACTGCGCCATCCTGATAATATCGACGAAAATTGCGCCAAAATCGTTTTAAGATTGCGTGCCGCACGCGAATGTTCCAGCTTTGTCGAGAGATAACGCCGCCACCAGCGATATCGCTGGAAAGTTCGATAGCGCCTGTATAAAAGCCGACGCGCTTGACCGCTTGTCACTTGTTGGACGGCCGACGCCCAGTTCGCCGCTATCAGTGTACAGCGTGTATTGCTGTAGTCTGAGTTTTCATTTCCCGGCCACAAGTTCGGCCAAATAAAAAGCTTCATCTTGACCACGCCAGCTGTTGTCTTCGTCGACGTCACGACTCTGTGACCAACGTTTATAGAACCAGGTAAGTTGCAAAACTCCCCGCGTCAGCCAACCCGTCGCGCGGCGCCAGGGCAGCTTCCGGTTTGGTGGCTCTGGCGGCGCAACAAGCTTCCGCTAGCAGACAAAAACGCGCAGTGTGCGTGGCAAGACGCCGAGCCAGCCGTTCAGAATGGACTTCGTTGTTTACATCGCCGACTGTACATTATCGAGATTTTTCGTTGCACTGTCGCTGCAGCGTAAACCTGAGTAATATTTAGCAGTGGTAAGGCAAAGTCAGTAAAGCTATGGCTTCCTAGACTGCCCACGATAACTGATGCTTGATAGCATAACATATGAGTGTTTCCATTACCCTATAAGAAATCAACTATATGACGCATTCCCGTAGCGTAATTCTTTAGCTAAAGTGGATGCTTGGGCATGTTGGTACTTCCTTCTTTTCGTTTTGGACTGTGCAAGTATTGCGCGGTGTTAACGAATAAATCTTTTTTGTAAGTCAGCGCTGTTGTTTGTGCATTCCTTTTTCTGGTTGTCCGTCTTTCTTGCGCTATTTTTTTCCGATAATTCTTCACTTTATATTTTTTGAAGTGAGGCGTTTTCACTCTGTATCGCGGCTGTCGTTTTTAGCAATCATTGAGCGGTAAAACCGCCGCACGCCACACTTTCAGTCCTGCTACAGAAAAAAAAATCTATTATTTTACGTACGCACGCAATGCAGCGAAACGATTTTTGAGATATGGCATGTATAGTGTGATGCACATAAACGGCACGATTTATTTGCAGTCTCAAGCATTAAACCTTATCAAAACAGGTCCAATTAAGTGTAAAATATTATTTACAGCACGATTTTTAGAATCACTCAAATCAAGGCAAGTTCGGGAATATCGTTGGGACGCATTCTTCCACGAGGCTCCATTCCGCTGGCAATTTCAGCCTTAATTCTTACCATAGACCATGTGAGTGAGTCTTCAGGATGTCTTCCTCGTGAAGGTGCATATCATGCACACATACGTGATGTGTCGGTCAGTTTCTTATCCTCACGAGGAATGGCGCGACCCACGCCACTCGCTGGTTCATTTCATGTTTCACTTTTTGAGCACCGAAAAGCGACGCGGACGCCAAGCGCTGTGCCCGCGTCGCTTTTCGTCTTTGTTCAATTGTGTGCTGAAAAAGTGAAACATGAATTACCAACATGGCCAAGCATACGCTCTTTCGCTGGTCCGGATCACGCGGGGCACAAATAGGGTTACCAACCGTCTCGGACTTCGCGGGACTGTTCCGACTTTTCATACAGCGTCCTGAGCCATCCCTGTCGGGACAGCTGTATGTCCGGGATTTATTCGGGACCATCCAGTTAAAAATTTTTATGTGATCCTACGCACATCCGACAACGCACGTCACGCTCCAGAACACGATGTTCTGACGAATAGCACGTACGAAGCAATGTTGCGGAGCCTAGCGGTGGATTCGAAGGTCTTGAAATACTTTGGCTGAACTTCGGCATGAAGCGCGACAACTTTTACGAGTACACTCTCCAGCAAGAGGAAATGTTGCGAGCAGCACGTAGCCAGCTGAAGTACAACTTCAAGAGGCCGAAACAATAAACAATGGATTTGTCTGGAATATACCGCAATTAAGAAAACTGACTTCGCTGGCTCCCTATGTTAGTTTACCCCACCTCCCTTCATTGAAGAGCTAGTGACTCTAGGCACAAAAGAAACGTCGGGGTGTCTCGGATTTCCTGTAACCGCTCGTACAGCCGGGAACACAACATGTCGGCATGGTGAAGACACGCAGCACATCCGAAGCACAAGAGGGCGCGGAAAGCGTAAAACTTTACACAGAAAGCAGTCTCCACTGATACTAACGTGCCGCAACATTCACCGCTGGCTGAAGAGAGTGGAGTGAGTGAATCCTGTTGCGACAGCAGCGCCACATCTGTCGCTGATAGCGGCAGCGCCGCGCAACATCGCTCAGTTTTGCAACTGACCTGGTTCTATAAACGTTGTCTGTGACAATATGTCATATTATTGTTTGTGCGCTGCAGCTTATATTTTTTGGAAAGAGCATTTCGTTATGCATAATTTGGTATGCTGCAATGCGAGCTGGATTACTTTCTAAACTGGCAAAAATTTCTTCCCGAGACCTGTGAAAAATGACCATTTTCTCATGGTAACCAAAGAGTTAAACCTAACTTCGTCTAAGCCACGAGACGTGCGTGCGCCAGGAGGCGCAAGTGACCTTACAGGAGGTGTTAGCATCCCCACATCCCCCCAACCTTAAATCAACACATATCCTGGCAAAAAAACTTAAAACAGACAAGCTCTATGAAAGAAGACAACACATGTGGCGTAAATGTCCCTAAAGAATGTCTGTGCACCGTGAAACAGCGGCTGGTCAAAAACGCTGCAGTGGGACCCGCAACGGGAACGTGGCAGTGGACACGAGAAAGCGCTGCTTGCGCCGACACGTCTTCTTGTTGCAAGCAGCACTCGTGAGTGCGCCGATTTGAAGGCAGCTGTGCAGGTCACAGGCATGTCGACTGCCCGAGATGTCTCGACCGCATTCCTGGCCAGTGGTGGAGGCGATGTGCAAAAGGCAAGCAGCCGTGGGTTACATCACTCCCGCTGCATACACTCAAAGCACTCTCGCCAGAACGGTGCAGTAGGACAAAGGGAAGGGAGCTACGGGCGCATGCGGCCGCGTGGTACGATGTTCAGTATGGCTAGCAAAGACATCGGTGGCGACTGCGACGCCCAGTTCAGACGCCCAGTGTGACAGCGACAAGGTTGCCTGATGTCGCAGATGTAGAATGTGTCATAGCGAGATTTGTTTCGGGGGATTTCCACATTCTTGTTTGGGGCATTTTATTGCTGTCCTAGCTCAACCACTGTTTTCTTTGAGAAACTTAATGAAGTCTTGTGCAAACATAGAAACAGCAGAGGTAATTTATTACTTGTCGGCGATTTTAATGTTCCAGATGTCAGCTGGGTAGACGAGCTTCCCGATGCACTTTCCGCTTGCGCCGAACCTCTCGTTGACATCGTCCTGCTACACAGTCTAACACAGCTCGTAAAGCAACCTACGCGCGTTGAAGGAAACAGCGCCTCAGTTTTAGATTTATTTCTCAGAAACAGTGCATTGCTCGGGCGAAAGCCAACAGTGCATCTTTTCGAAGGCATATCAGATCATAAAATGGCGTGCCTCACAATACCTGTTATCGTTGTGCCATAAAACAAAAGAAGGGAAGGCTAATTCCTATGTTTGCACAAGCTAGTGATGTAGATATATTAGATGCATTGGACTGTTCATTTTCTCTTCTTTATGTCGCGGTATGAATCGCACAGCACTTCTGTTGACGGCTTGTGGTGCTTTTTTAAAGAAACGGTCTGGCAATGCATGAACAATTTTGTCCCATGGAAACGGAAACAGCGGCGAAGTACGAACCCTTGGATAACAAAAGATATTGTTCGACTGGGAAGGAAAGTAAAAAAGTCACGAATGCAGCACCGGCGACGCCCCTCTGCTCAGAGTGCTGACAAGTTATCTGAGCTGCGGGCTCGGCTAAAGCACGACATTGGACAGGCGAAAGAATATTATGAACATTTTCCATCTATGTCCCCCGAAAAATTCTGGCGACACCTATCTCCGAAAGAAAAAAATCTGTCACGAGTGTCTTAATTAACGGCACAGCTAAAACTGACAAGAAAGAAATGGCTAATGCACTAAATAATTATTTTTGCTCTGTGTTCACTCACGACGACCGCATTGTTCCATATTTTTTGACGCATGAACAAACACCCCCATTGATGACATCACTATCGGTGAGGATGGAATTTTATCCCTCTTGCTTAAACTAGATGTCAAAAAATCATCCGGCATAGATGGAATCCCGAACGCTTTTCTGCACCGATATCCTGAGTGGTGTGCAAAATTTTTTATGTCTGATATTTCAGAAATCACTGTCAGACGCGGAAATTCCTAGTGACTGGAAATGTGCCAGAATAACCCTGATACCCAAAAAGGGCGACCCATCCTCTGTTGCATCCTATCGGCCAATATTCCTCCCTCGCACTTGTGCGAAAGTACTCGGAACACATCATTTTTAAACATATTTCCAACTTCATTGAAGAAAATAAGTTAATCGATAGTCGCCAACACAGTTTCCGACGAGGAGTTTCCACAACACAACTACTTGAGAGCATTCAGGACTTCGCCGCAGTGTTAGATAAATCTGGTCTGGTCGATATCATATTCCTCGACTTCGAGAAAGCATTTGACCGCGTATCACACTGTAAACTTCTTTTAAAACTAAAGCCTATTCTTAAAAATGAATCTATTCTTGCATGGATTGTCCATCGGTGTCTATCGATGATGTCAGCTCTGATTCTGCTTCCGTCCACTGCGGCAAGGTTTCGTTCTTGGGCCATTATTCTTTTTGATCTTCATAAACATCGCTCAAGAGATACCGGCAAAAATCCGTTTATTTGCAGGCGACTGCATCTTATACAACGAAATCCGCAGCTCTGACGATCAGGTTTCTCTTAACCAATCATTAGCCCAAATTCAAAACCGGTGTACCTCGTGGCAGATGCAGATAAACCACGGCAAAACGGTAGCAAGGACAATCACGCGTAAGAACAATCCACTCAGTTTCACTGATAGTGTCAGCGGCAATAACCTATCTGCAGTTTCCAATTACAAATACTTGGGCGTTGTCATTACAGCTGATCTCCGATGGAATGATCATGTCACATACATACACAAGAAGGCCATGCGGCAACTAGGATACTTGCGGTGAACACTTTCCAAGGCTTCAAGAGATGTAAAGCTTTTGGCTTATAAAACCTATATAAGACCAACACTAGAATACGCTGCCGCAGTATGGGATCCGCACACAAATGCAAATATAAGCAAACTAGAAAATATTCAGAGAAAGGCAGCTAGGTTTAAATTATAATTCGTTCAGTTGGAAAATTTCCCCAAGTGCTCTTCTAATTTCAGCAAAGCTAGAATCCCTACAAATCGGACGCTATCGCTAAGTGACACCGCCGGATACGAACCCATGTCAACATGCCATAAAAGTGCTTGAGGATCAAGTCACCATTCCGCCTAGATGGTACATATTCGAAATATCGAATATTTTTCGAATAATCAGTACTGACGGGAGAGCCTGAAAAGAAGAGAACTGTGGAACAGCCAACGGTCATTTTTCTTCTTTAATCACTAAATTGTCAATGTGCATGCAGCCCAAGATTTTACGAGACTACTGGCGCTATATTGATTACCGGATGGTGTTTTTTTCTGAAAACTTCACTCTTACTCAATTTTTACTATGATGCACCTGCATCGCATTACTCAGTTCCTGTCTTCATCTTGTAATAACTGAAGGTGGGGACTGCAGCTGCGTTAAGCTTCACGAATAACAAGAGATGCAATTGTTGTGTTTGCATAAATTGTTCTTGCAGATACAGCTTTCAACGCTGATGTTCACATGCTTTCGGTACCGAGGCCCATGTTGTAATGACAGGTTTATCTGTTTTATTACAACCTTAGCTGTATTTGTAGTGTTTCGGTTCAAAATTGATTAGCTTTTGTATCTGTTTTATTTAAAAGCAAGCGACAAAGTCACCACCTTGATTACGGTGTCACTGCTGTATTTGAGCCTACAGTTGCAAGATATTTCGAAGGCTGCTGTGTACAAGCCTACCTCAGTTTTCATAATTGAAGTATTTTGAGTCGGTTAAAAGTACCAACCGTAATGTTGTTTGGTGAAAGTTTGTGAATATTCATTTAAATTAAAATGTTGGGGAAACTGTTTTGAAAATGGTTGTCTTACTATTCGAATAGTATTCGATTCGATTCCGAAATTTCCTACTCGCACACCCCTATATACGAACCAGCCAACATAGTAACTTTAGCGCACCTAACTCTCGTCTTACTGGAAGCGGGGGTGAGACAGCTGCGCATATTGCGCATTTTTTGATACAATTCGGTTTTACTGCGCCAAGCTGCTCGAAAAGCATAAAATTTGCAAAAATTGTGCCGAACTGCCCCGAAACGGCCTCACAAGCAAGAATTTTCAAGCCCGCGTCAGTTCCAGCGTGGGAAAACGTAACTTTAGAAGCAGCGCCAGGGATACGTTCGCAGAACACGTTAACGTGCCCAAGCGTGTCCTTCTACGCACCTTTGTAATGGAGGCTTCCATAGTGCTGTGATAATCGCCTCTGAGTGGTTGTAAATATGTGTGACCCCCCCCCCTCCCCCCATATGCTCTGGCGCTCCGCTAGCTTGCTGCTTCTCGGTAGGCTGATTGTTCTGGCGCTACTGTAAACTGTCGCGTAACGAAAACTATTGAGTGGCATACGTAGCACGTAGCAGGGTTGTTCACTCTGTTTCTTTATTGTGCATATCTTGTTCCTCTGCTAGCCATGGTTTTGATGTAGACGCTGCTGCGTGTGTTCTCCCGCAATGAGCAAAGGTGAGTATTAAATGCGAAGCATTTCTTAGCGAACTTCTGCGACTTTGAGCGTATCTCTCTGTCTGTCTGTCTGTCTGTCGGTCTGTCTGTCTGTCGGTCCGTCTGTCTGTCTGTCTGTCGGTCCGTCTGTCTGTCTGTCGGTCCGTCTGTCTGTCGGTCCGTCTGTCTGTCTGTCGGTCCGTCTGTCTGTCTGTCGGTCCGTCTGTCTGTCGGTCTGTCTGTCGGTCCGTCTGTCTGTCTGTCTGTCGGTCCGTCTGTCTGTCTGTCTGTTGGTCCGTCTGTCTGTCCGTCGGTCCGTCCGTCCGCCCGCCCGCCTACGACTTTGTGCTCTCCTGCTCGTTTCGTTAATCGAATGTACACCAAAATTGGTATGGCATAACAGGACTGTATGCCGAACATGAATGATGAGTCATAACATGAAAATCATGACATGCATGTCATGAACGACATGATATACCTGCCACAGTCTTGGTGCTCTTACGGCCGTTTTGTTAACTTGATATATACCAAAAATGATACGGCGTGACAAGAGTGTATGATGAACATAACTGACAGGTCCTAACATGCAAAGCATGACATGCATGTCATGTACAGCATGACTTATGTGCCGCGCTCATGGTGCGCTGGCGGCCGTTTTGCTGGCTTGATCTACCCCGAATTGGTATTGCGTGACGTGACTGTGTGACGAACATAATAACACTAGCTAATATGAAACTCATGACACGCATGTCATGTACAGCATGACTTACGTGCCACGATCATGGTGCGCTGGCGGCCGTTTCGCTAGCTTGATCTACCCCGAAATTGGTATTGCGTGACGTGACTGTGTGACGAACATAAATAACACTAGCTAATATGAAACTCATGACACGCATGTCATGTACAGCATGACTTACGTGCCACGATCATGGTGCGCTGGCGGCCGTTTCGCTAGCTTGGTCTACCCCGAAATTGGTATGGCACGACATCACTGTGTAACGGACATAAATAACACGAGTTAACGTGAAAATAATGACACACATGTCATGTGCAGCATGACTTACGTGCCAGGCTCATGGTGCGCTGGCGGCCATTTCTCTAGCTTGGTCTATCCCGAAATTGGTATTGCGCGACGTTACTGTGTAACGAACATAAATAACATGAGTGGCACGCATTTTCCTCAATGACAGACAAGATGATGTATGCAGCTCTTTGCTGGCTGCTTCGCATTACATCGATTCCCACAATGCGTGGGATCTGGCGAATTTTTTTTTTTCGTGTGGATAGAGCGAATATTTCCGGCTGCATGCGTTAACCTCGTTAAAACATACCTGCCGGGAATGCGGCATAACTACGCATTAACGCTAGGAGGCACTAACCACCAAGTTCCAATTTGCATCTCCTGGCTTGCGCCAACGCCGCCAAGGAGGAAATAAATGCAGTGCCGCTGTAAATAGTGCCTCAAGTGTGCACGACAAAGCCTTTTTTTGTTTGTTCGTTTGCCGCAGCGCTGATTCGGGCTCTCTCGTACGACCGTCCTATGGCACATGGTGGCGACATCAAGGAGCGTTTCGAAACTATTACGCTTACAACGGCACTATGCTTGCAGCGCCGTATGCGCGCGCGTTTGACGACTTAGTGTCCGAGCGGTAAGGTTTCTCGGCGCTCGCGACCCATTCTTGAAGGCGGTCTCGCACGAGGTGGCAGCGAACAGTGGTGCAGCGCTTTTGTTATCACCTATTAAAAGCGTACGGTACACTTGACGCTACGCCACCCGCGCGGCCGAGCAGATAGCTGAAGGCACTTTATTGTGACGGGGTGCTTATAGGCATACGCAGGGTTCCTTCCCCTTCAGGGAGGGCGAAGGTTCATCGCAGCGCCCCCAATCCCGATTAAGTCAAAGTATGGGCGGTATGCGGCAGACTTTGCGCTCCCCTCCCCCCCCCCCCCCCCCTTCACGAAGAGGAACACTGACCTACATGAAGCTCTGGGGAAGCTTGAAAAGCTAAACAAGCAGACCAACAAAAAGTGAAAGCAGTAATCTGCTAAATGGTATTGCTTATCTAAAGCAAAGACCTACTGCTGTGTGACAATTCTTGTGCAATCAGTTTCTTTTTATTATTTGAGAAGTGTGATGTTTTTCTTTTCTTATTTTCAAGTGTAAAGTGAACCTAGTTTGAAAAACATTTTTCATCTATTTCATATGTTGTTACCCGGATTATATAAATTGTGCAGTTTGTAAAAAAGTACTGTAGTTCGTACCTGGCGATAATCTGTTAAAAAAAATGCTTTCTCCAAAGGCTGTTTGAATGTTATGTGTATTCTAAGCCGAATAAAGTATGTGCTTATTCCTCCAAGTTGCTACAAATTTGTTTTTTCAAGCTCCAAAAACGACATTATAAATGCCGCTAACTGCTCCCAAACAAGGTTTGCCTGCTCCTAAATTGAAATTTTGTTGCTCCCAGAACTGCTCCCAAATCGATTTCAGCCGTCTCACCCCTGTGGAAGCAAAGGCCATGCAGGCTCAAAATTTTTGCCACAGATAATAGTAATGTAATGTGAGCCCCTTCCTTTTCATGCCTTGCAGTACGATATGGTGGCCAGCTTCATCGAAGTCTACAACGAAACCCTGCGGGATCTGCTGGTGCCATCCTTCTCGGGCACCCACGTCCACTCCACTGCAGCTCAAGCTGGCACGCAAGGATGGCCCCAGTCCGAGTGGCAAACCTCACGGAGGTCAACGTCACATCAGCTCAGCAGGTTTGCACTACCATCTGTTTGCATTGCCTGCAGCATACATTGAGGTATATTACGGTCACCTATGCGAGCAGTATTGAAGATGCATGTTGGATACCATCTTAGACACTACTCTATGGATAGCTGTATCGTATTTCCAATGCATAAAATGTATTGTGCACCTTAAAGGGGCACTAAAGTGAAATAACAAATTAGTTTTACTCTGGAAACTCTAATGCCGTTAATTTCACCATCAATGATAGAATAGAAGGTCAAGCTCAGTCTCATTTTTATATTTCGCGCCGAAATCTCCGCGTGTGACGTCACGTATTTCAACGTACATTTTTCGTATTTTGGCAACATTGGCCCAACGAAATTTGCTGAAACTTGGTATGTTGTCTCTGGCCCCCTCAGAGGACGATGTACCGATTAGAAATTACGAGGCTTGTGCGAATAGTAAATTTTAGGTCCGAAGCGAATTCGAAGCGAATAGTGATTTGGTCAAAGCGAATTCGAATAGTTGATATCACATATTATAAAGAAAAATGAGCATATTTGTCATGACCAAACTAACCAGTGCAATATTTTTAAAGTTGAAACAAGGCATATGCATATGTCATTCTTTTTGGTTCAAAGGGAAGTGGAAGCAACTTTAAGTAATAGCAGGATTTGATTTCCGGTAGAATCCAAGTGATAACCTGAAAAGTATGTAAGTTTTAAAATTTACTATACTTAGAGCATATAAGCCGGTATAACAAGCTTTTAAACTAAAAAATGATGAATCGATGTGAGGGTAATACAGTAAAACCTCATTAATTTGAACTGGTATTTCGAAATCCCACATAATTAGAAGGATCTCCTTGGCCCCGTATTTTGCAATGTAAATTTGAGTGGATAATTTCAAGCAGCGGTGAGTACCAGCCCGGTTAATTCGAAAACTTTGGGTGACATGTGCCAATTCCCCGATCCCGATTTAGCCTCTAATCGCAGAAGCGATGTCCCTTAGGCGCCACAACGCAATGCAGTGTAGCGATACTATGAGTGACAAGTAAAGCATCCTAGCCTCGCTGCTGCCAGCGCAAGAAAAAAACTAAACAAAAGGCGGTCTTGTGGTCAGCTGAAATGTGCGCCTGCGGAAAAGACGCGCTTCACTGCAACACAGCGGTGACACGCGGGCAGCATGATGCATGCTTCTCTCAACGTCAGTGCGTCATGATTTACCCATTCTTTCTGGGAAAATAGAGAAATTAATAAAGGGGCCGGTCTGACAGAATTCGCGATGTATGCAAACCTCTGAATGGCGTTTGTTCCGGCAATTTGCGTGCTTGCACTGCTGGTGGAGTACTTGCCTGCAACGGCTACTTCAATAACTCAGTTCGAAAACTTCAATGATCATCTTTTCCACCCAGAACACATCGCGAATTCCATCACACTGGCCATTATTAAATTCTTTATTTTACGAGAAAGAATGGGCGAATGGTCGCATCATGATGCGCTGACGCTGCGAGGAGCAGGTGACATGCTACCCGCGGGTCACCACTGTGTTGCAGCGAAGCACGTCTTTTCCGCAGGTTTGCATTTCAGTTGACCATGAGACCGTTTTTTTCTTTTCTTTTTTTCTTGCGCTGGCAGCATTGAGGCCCACCATTTCCCCGGTTTAGCGGCAAAATTGGGGCCAGGTATTGCTGGAAAACATAACCCTTGTAGGCGCAAACTAGCAGGCCACAGCAACGGCCACCTCTGATTACTTCCAGTAATTGAAAGTTCCTTGCATTCCGCTTTTTATATGTTTGGTTAATTCGAAAACCCTCTTAATTGGATTTTTCACAGTCCCAGTGACTTTAAAATTAACGAGTTTTTACTGTATGTTTATTTAACCTTGAAGCGGCGCTTCGCGGCAGTGCGGATTTTATTGGAACAGTA